>NC_056745.1:964410099-964665099 GCF_019279795.1 Protopterus annectens
CGGGTATGTCCAGCATTACCCACATCCAGCCGTGGTGTATTGCCATGATGTTCCATGTGTACAGTGGTGCCGGTTACCATACATATGCCTTTCTCAAAAGCCGATTTCACACCTCTGAACACTACTGTGGTCTCCTTTAAGGCCCCTGAGCCAGTGGTGAACATCACTCAAACTGCTGAATCACATACATATGCCTTCCACCAGCACCTACAGGACTGCATGGATCAGGCAATCCCATACAAAATTGAGACTCTTTGTACCACAGACAAGCATGCAGTCTGGTGGACCCCAGCCATGAACTAGCTCTACAACGACAGGAGGTAGATACTACAAGTTAAAGTGGAATACTTGTAAGGTAACACACCCTTGCTCATTATATGTGAAGAACTACAAGCTGTCATGAAATCATCCAGGGGAAATTCAACAGAGAAATTAACAAGGACTCAACAGACATTCATAAGTCCTTCTTTAGCTATGTTGGACACCTGGGAGGACACTCCCAGATATGCTCAAACCGGGTTCACAATGATGTGAAGATGACTGAACCTACACACATTGCCAGCATACTGGCTGACATGTTCAGTGCTAACATTTCCCCCCCTCCCCCCCACATGGAGAGTTATCTATACCTGAGACTTGTAGATCCTGGAACATCTGTAACGCACAGGTGGGAAATGCTGTCTCCAAGGCAGTCAACACAGCATCCATGGGACCAGATGGTGTCCCAGCTGTGTACTCCATGAACTCTATGGGGAATTAAACCCACACTTAGGACAGCTGTTTAATCTTAGCCTCACCTCAGGATATGTACCCAGGTAGTAGCACAAGGCGACTGTAGTCACACTTCACATAGATGGTGCCTCCACTGACCCTGGTTATTACCATCCCATTAGCTTGACAAGCCTTATCTGCAAAGCCATGGAGAGGGATCATAATGGAACTCATAGATAAAGACATAGGGGACTCGCATACTTTGGATACAACCCAGTTTAGCTTGGTCAAAGTCAGATCATGCCTTTTACACATGTTTGACTTTGTAGGATCAGTCACCAAGGCCATTGATGAGGGTAAAGCAGTCCATACAGCCTACCTCAACCTGGCAAAGGCCTTCGACACAATACCCCCTCGGGTATCAGTGATAAACCCGTCATCTTGAACGTATATCCATACATCGCCATATGGGTTGCAAACTGGCTAAGTCACAGAACACACATGGTCATAGTTGCTGGCGCCATGTCATACTCACAGCCAGTCACAAGCGGTGTCCCATGGGGCTCAGTTTTGGGTCCACTATTTTTCAGCATCTACGTTTCCAAAGTACAAGCAAACACAGGGGGGTTATGGGTGACAATGTTTGCAGATGACTGCAAACTGGGTGCCATAGTCAGACACACATCTGACACAGATATCCTTCAGGAGTGCCTCACAGATGTGGATAAGTGGTGCCAGAGACATGGCCTACAGCTAAATGCCAGGAAATGCATAGTCATACCCTTCGGGAAGAACAAGGTTACCCCTAGCTACCATATAGGTGGCAATCCACTGAGCACAGTGGGAGTTACCAGGGATCTTGGGACCCGGGTTGTTGTTAACCGTTCGTTAGACACACACGTTGCTAACGTAGTTAGGTAGACCTTCCACATTGCCCACATCATCATGAAGGGATTCACATCTAGATCAGGGAGGTCATTGTCCCCTTGTACTCATCACTCATTAGACCTATGATTGGGTACAATGCCCCGTTCAGAATGTATGTGACCCGACACCTGCAGCAGCTGGAAAGGCACCAACAGTTCATCGACAAACAGATGCAGGGTCTCAGGAATATGTGTTATACTGACCAACTGAAAGAATTCCAAATGTATACAGTTGCATACCACTTGCCCAGAGGTGACCTGTGCCTGGCATACAAGGCCATGTCGAACCCAGATCTGATGAGTATGCTTCACCTAAAGTTAGATCCCTCAGAACCACAAGGGCAGGTGACGTACACCTTGACACTGTCATTAATAGAACGTGTTGGTGGGACAGATTCATCACCCAGACACTCACTATGCTGTGGAACAACATCCCAGTACATGTGAGGGCAGGCACCTCGCTGGCCTTCTGTTAGTATTTTGACATGGATGTCTGAATTGATTTATTTAAGTAACCTTCTAAATGAATATTTACATTACCACATTGTGAATCTTTACATTTCGTTGGTCTATTTTACATTAGTCATAATCATACGGTTTATCTGTGTATATTATGGTTCATTTATATTACTAGGTGTCTGCAGTTCTTTTAATATATTGGCACAGGCGTAGAACATATATATGTAGCTTACACAGTCAGACATTTGGAAAACATTATGTTGGTTCATCTTTCATATATATACATATATTTCTATTTCTCTATGAAGAATGTACCTTTCAAGCAATGTCTGATGTCCTCACTGTGTGGAATCTGTAACCCAAGTAAAGTTTGTTTGCTTGTTTGCCTTTAAGGCATGTAATTAATACCTAGCACATCTAATTTACTGACCAATTAAGGGTTTTACATGTAGTAGGTTGGACTGCATTGTATGTATTCTGAATAAGTCTGCTTATGAAGCAGACGAAAAGAGCTTCAATAAACTATGGTGACTGCATTTAATTCCTGGTGTGCTCTGAGTGGTCACTGACGGTGTCTACAGTACCTCGTCTTTGCTTTGGACTTCATCGGCTGGTTGTCTGTGTTTGTTGTATGGGGAATGTCAAGTGTAGTCCCTATGTGTATTACTTGTGTAATGCCTTACTACGGCAGTGTAATTCCACCGGGTTTGCAGTTATGGGTGCCATCTTAGTCATACGCTTGTACATCCATGTGAATTGCCTACTGGACACTGGTATACGGCTGTACACATTTCACACCTGCATTTTGCAGTCTCCGGTAGATGGTTTGCATTATTAGCGGAGAGTAAGGCAGGTGCTACGCACACATCCTCCCACGGGCGGGACAAAGGATTGCCTGCGAAACAACACCGAGGCCAGATCCTACATGCCCAGACTCCCTTGACTGCAACAGTCGACAGTACCCATTACACATCCTTCATGTGTGCGGGACTGTGATGTGGATGCAGTTCTATGGACCCGGCACCCTGGGTATTTCTGTGCATGTGTGCTGCATTTCATGGACAGCTATCATCAACATTGAACACGCTTGGTGCATATGTGTACCTGTGACGTGGTGACGACAATGAGATCACGTGCGTAATGCAGGAAGCTAGCAGGCATTCCATGAATGGAATTTTTGGGTCCTACAATGGACACCGATGTGCATATGTCAAGTTAGATGTTGCTGGACTGTGTCCACCTGCCCAGTGCTTTTCACTGCTGGTGTATGTTCCCCAATCGCGGATGTCTGTTTCACTACCCAGTCTACATGGTGCTACATAACCAGGTGATTTAGTACTGTGAACAAATGACATACATCCAAAGATGCTGGTTAGCAACTGCTTCATATAAACCTCAGACATCCCAATGGGACATATCCGTCACCGTATTTCCAATATAACACCACCGGAACATGTTGATTACCTATGTTTTCATTTAACCTTGTTGTCTTCATAGGTGGGAATGCCATAGTTTACATATCCTACTTGATGTTGTGTGTGTGCCATTAGTATGTGTTCCACAGGTCGCACATCTGTTCCGCTGTACGGTAGCGGGTGCTCCTCAGTCTGTTGCTGGCAGATTGAGTGCTGTGTACGCCGGTGTTGGCACGACGGTCCGGCTTTGTATGTGGAATGTCAACTGTAGTCCCTATGTGTATTTCCTGTGTTATGCCTTACCGCGGCTGTGTAATTTACCCGGGTTTGCAGTTGTGGGTGCCATCTTGGCCAAACGGTAGTCCATCCATGAGAATTGCCTACTGGACACTAGTATAGGGCTGTACACATTTCACACCTGCATTTAGCATTCTCCGGTGGATGGTTTGCATTATTAGCGGAGTAAGGCAGGTGCTACGCACACATCCCTCCCACGGGGCGGGACAAAGGATTGCCTGCGAAACAACACCGAGCCCAGAGTCTACATACCCAGAATCCCTTGACTGCAACAATCGACAGTACCCATTACACATCCTTCATGTGTGCGGGACTGTGATGTGGACGCAGTTCTATGGACCCGATACCCTGGGTATTTCTGTGCATCTGTGCTGCATTACATGGACAGCTATCAGCAACATTAAACACGCTTGCGGTGCATATGTGTACCTGTGACGACAATGAGTTCAGGTACGCATTGAAATAAGACATCATTCTGTTCTTTCCACAATTTTTGGGTCCTACAATGGACACCACTGTGCATATGTAAAGTGTAGAGCTTGTCGGACTGTGTCCTTGTAAGCAGTGGGTTTCACTGATGCTGTGTGTTCAGCAATCGCGGATGTCTGCATGACTACCCATACTGTGTAGTGCTACAGGAACCATGTCTTCCGACACCAGAACCCAATGGTGCACATCCAATGTTGCAGGTTAGCAACCACTTTCATACCCAGGGGTAACGATTGGGAGGTATTGCCACTTTATTATCGGAACAACACCTCCAGACTGTGTACATCACGGGAACTTTAGGCCAGTCTTACCGGCCATTTGCAATTGTAATTAGCACACACGTGGCAATACATGTATGATAAGACATATTATCATGCAGAAGTTAATCTATGTTATTTGGACATTGGCTTCTGCTATTGGCATCTGTTGCTGTGAGTGTTGCCAGTTACCATACACATTGCTTGCTCAGAGGCAGACTACACAATTCTGCACACTACTGTGGTCTCCTTTAAGGACCCTGAGCCAGTGGTCGACAGTACTGCAGCCACTGCATCAATCACATTTGCCATCTACCAGTACCTACAGGACTGCATGAACCAGGCATTCACTTACCCAACTGTGGTTCATTGTACCAATGCCAAGCATCCAGTGTGGTGTACCCCAGCCATACACAGGATGTACAACACGAGGAGGTGGCTACTACAAGGTGGAGCAGACACCTTGTGAGGTATGACACCCTTGGTCATCATATGTGTAGAGTTACACACTGTCGTGCCATGGTCCAGGGCACATTCCACAGATATACCTACATGGACCTGGCTGACAATCATACCACCTTCAGTTGCTATGCTCAACACCTGGGAGGTCACTCCCACATATGCTCTGACTGGGTTCACAAAGAGGTGGAGTTTACTCAACATACACACACTGCCAACAAACAGGCTGACAAGTCCAGTAAGGACATCTCCACACCCTCCCCACACATGAGGAGATGTCTGTACCAGCGGTTTGTGGTCACCAAATGTTCTGTGACACACAGGTGGGACATGCTCTCTCCAGGGTAGTGGACATAGCATCCATGAGACCAGCTGGTGACCCCACTGTGTACTCCACTATCTCATTGAGGTATTAGACCCACAGTTAGGACAGCTATTTCTTTGTAGCCTCACCTCAGGTAAGGTACCCAGGTTGTGTCGCATGGCAACTGTAGTCCCACGTCACAGGGCCAATGCCTCCACTGAGCCTGGTTATTACTGTCCCATTACCATGAGGAGACCTATCTGCAAAGACATGGGCAGGGATCATACTGCGGCTCGTATATGACTGCATAGGGACATACATACTTTGCATCCAACACGGTTTGTCTTGTTCAGGGCGGTTCATGCCTTTAAAGCATGGGTGAAATTTTCGGGACAGTCACCGAGGCCATTGATGGGGGTGTTGCAGTCCATACAGCCTACCTTGACCTGGCAAAGGCCTTCATCACATTACCCCCCTCAAGTATCATTGATAAACCCATTGGCTGGGATGTGAACACGTACATCACAGAATGTGTTGGAAACTGTCTATGCGACACAACCCACACGGTCATAGTTGCTGGCAGCGTGTCAGACCTACTGCCTGTCGCAAGTGGTGTCCCATGGGGCCCTTCCGTGGGTCCACTCCTGTCATACATCTACATTTCCACGGTACAGGCACACTCAGGTGTTTTGTGGGCAACATTGTTTGTAGATGACTGCAAAACAGGTGCCATAGTGGGACGGACATCTGACACAGATATCCTTCGAAGGGGCCTCCCAGATATGCATATCTGCTGTCAGGGACATGTCCCACAGCTAAATGCTAAGTAATGCAACATCATACCTGTGGAGAACTACTAGGTCACCCCTGTCCAGCATATAGGTGGCTGTCCACTCAGCACAGGGGTGATTACCAGGGATCAGGGGACAGAGTTTGCCAGTCACCATTCATTCAACACACACGTTGCTATCGTGGTTGTGTGGGACTTCTACATTGCCCACCTGTTTGTGCAGGGATTCACATCTACATCAGGCTAGGTCATTGTCTCCTTGTACCCATTACGTGTTACACCTATGATTTACTACATTGCCCCATTCAGACTGTATCTGACCATACACCTACAGCAGCTGGGAAGCCCTCATAGGTTAATTGTTGTACAGATGCAGGATGACATCATTTTGTGTAATGCTGCCCCACTTGTAGGACCCCTGCCACATTACGTCACATACCTGCTGTTTAGTGTTGACCTGTGCCTGACATACAAGGCCATGTCATCCCATATGTCATGTGTATGCTTCACCTACTGTATCTGCATCCCTCAGAAGCACTAGGGCAGGTGACATTTACCTTGTCACGGTCACTAATGGGATGTGTTGGAGTGACACATATATCACCCAGACACTCATAATGCTGTGGATCTACATCACAGTACATGTGAGACAGAGATCCTTCCTAGCCTTGTTCGCGGGTGTGTTGTCCATTGGATGGAGAATTGCAGGTATAGGCCAGGGATTACATAATTATCCCTGCTTGACGGAGGTACAGCACTATCATGGGTATTTTATCTGAAGCACAGAAGGTTGGCAAAGTCATCCTAACTATGGTGTAGTGTTATGGCTGAACCTGGGACGATGGCCTACCCTGTACCTATGGACGTATGAACCTATATTCATAGTTTGTCACATTTACAATTGTCTATCCCTATACTCTTTCTCCAGTGTATATTTCTGTGGCACATGATTGTCCTCTGTATTACATGCAGGTATGCTGTGTACAGTGCACATACGTCACAGTTGATGACAGTGTATCTGTGTCCCTAACACTGTGATACCGAGGACTACCACACATCCTTCACAACATTACATGCATATGTCCATTCTATTCTTCTTTGGCCTATGGTGGGGGGTGTTAAGGCAAACATTACACAAGTCCCTGTTTGTGCATGCTTCATGTTGGTGTTTGACCAGGCTCCGTTGCAGTCGTGTGTTGGACAGTAGTGTTTCTGTGTGTTTGCCATGTGTTTTTATTGCCGGTACATCTGTGGGAGGTGTGGTTGGCACATGTTCCTCTTTGCAGGGACACCCATCCTGGGGTTTGTGTCATGCATCTGCACTTGGCACGTGCCATATGTCCTGTACTATTCCCACAGTCGTGTATGCCTTCATGCACTACTACTGCGTGTTACTGGCTGTTTGTATGTGGTACACGTGGACATTGTGATGGTTGGCTTGACCTATTCCCATGCTAGACCGTACACATCTGTCAATTAAGTTGTTTAAATCAAACTGTAACACTCATTCGTATTTTCAAACTGACAGTCAATAACACAGGAAGCTGAGATTAATAACGTTTTACTACTGTGCAGCAGGAGGCAAAGAACTATGCAGTAAATGTTTAGACATTTGTTTTACTCTATACATGTTACAGCTGTATGAACATTGGGTATACTATCATCTTTTGCACACATTAATGATGTGGTCAGTCACAAGGCATTTACATCGCTAGAGTCCACAACGTTGTATTCCTACAACAGTGCTCAGGTAATGCTAATTAAATGTTTTCCCATGAGAATAACACAGCCTTGCAAGGCACCTTGTCAATTACAGTGTCCTTCTGTGATTGTAGCTGTTTCAAGGACCCTAGACTGTTCGATACTGTAGTCAGTTAATTTCTTAATCGTTGCTTTGTCTCTCTGGTAAGGAGTTGTACTGTTATCTTGATAGAGCTCACAAGGCCATCCTCCTCAGGGAAGGGGTGATGTTATGCATGTACATACATTTATTGTTCTGTAACCCAGCAGATAATTAATGCTGACAGACATAAGCCTGCTGTACTGGTTACTGCCAGGATCAGAATTCCATCACACTACAGCTTAGCTTCACCAATTACATGCAGGCTTAGTTCTACTGCCATATTGTACGGTACAATTCAATGCATTATCTAGTATTTGAGTCTAAACTGGCACTTCATATGTGTTTCTATATATATTTTTGAACAACATCCATCCGCCATATGCATGTTGTTCCGTCCTTTACCTTGACCGTGTGTATTTGGCCGTCCGCAACGCTTCTCTCCACATGTGATGTCCCACCTTCCCTTCTTTGCCTGTAGCACCCTGTTAGGAAGTCCTGTTTGGTGGGCACGTGTTCCGCTATATGTGATCGACTTCACTGCATAGCTAATCATCGATGCGGTGGTTCAACAACCCGACTTGTCCACATGTGTACAGTTATGCGCACCGTGTCGTATGCAAACCTATATGGTTTCGACGGGTACATACCACATGCAGGATGTACACATTCTGCAGACACATTCACATGCAGCCATTTACATATCTGTACCTGAGGTGGGTTGGGGACATGTGGTGCGTATTGCCAGCGTGGCATTGCCTAACACAAACATCTTACCACATTTCAGGTATGCACATTGTGTGTGGATGTATAGCTGCACACAGATGCTAGCGGGTTAGGGTGCACAGGTGTACATGGGTGGGACTGACATGTACAATGAGGCTATTGTGTATTACATCTGAATGCATGGGTTCTGCTTCTGGATATTACACTTCAACATACGCCATCCAGTGTATGCGACAGAGATGTTGCTGGGTGTGGGATATGTTGCTATGCACATGTTTGCCTGTGTTTAAGGTATCTTGATTCCTTACTGTTGTTATGTCAACACAGCTACCCGTCTATGTACTCTCACTACTGCTTGTGACCATTATGGTTGGCACCTTTTCCAATGCCCATAGTGGGGCATGTTATGTGGACACTTCGGAATTTGCAGGACTACACATACCCACGGCAAGTGCAGTTGACAGAACTTCACTTGTTTGCCATACTATAAGCTTATTCTGTAAGCATTTAGGTTCCTTATTCATTTTCTTCTGCCATGTATGTGTTTCATATACAAATGTATTATGTTTTATACTACTATTACATGTATATTGCGGAATATTTTGGCAGGGGATCTGAGGTCATTTTCCATTTTTCCGATTGTTGCAGGGACACAACTGTCCAATCAGGGACTGTCCATGGCACATTGGGACAGCTGGTAACCCTGGTGACCATGCCCATGTCGCTACTGGGGTTGCCACCTTTTCCAGTTTCCAAGCTGGGATATTTATGGGACTCACATCTGACTTTACAGGCCGACACATACACACGGTCACTATATAGCATAGGACTTCACTTGTTTGCCTAAATAAAAGCTTACTGGTGTGGCAGTTTGCTTGCTTATTCTGTTTCTTGTGACATTTAGGTATTTCAGTTACAGAAATAACCAATTCATGCTACCATTACATTACATACGGGATATCATTATGTCCTACAATCTTAGCACATTTGCCATTTTTAATACGTTTTTTTTGGGACACAACTGCCCATAGAGAGACTGCCCCACCCAGAGTGGAATAGGTGGTGACCTTAGTCGCTGCTCCTATGTCGGTGCGGCGCGCTGACATGCTGCTGTACACCTTCTCTGAGTGTAACCACTGACGGTGCATTGCGGGACAAACGCGGTCTTATGCGTATCCTTTGCTCCTTGGATGGGTACACTTAAGCCTTCGTGGCTTGTATTTGCTTCTCCGTTTATTTGGGACGGGTACTATGCTGCATACTCTACGTGCGTTTCATTCTGCACGGGACCTGGCTGCTGCCATTACTATTATGGGCGGACCGTGGCTGTCAGCACATTAGGTTGCTCACCTCATGCCGGCTTAGACACGCCTCCAGACGCATCCTACCTGGGCTCGCTCACGTACACTACGCACGTATCTGTGGTTGCGGTGCACTCTCATTAATATGCATATGGCGCTACTGTGCCGGCTATTCACTGCACCGCCGGCGCAGACCTTACGCCGGCCTTGCGCCGAGCTTCATGAATCCCGGGGAAGGTATTATACCAGTAATGTACAGTATAGTGGCGTTGTGCGTGCGTGAATGCATGCGTGCGTGTGTGTGTGTATATGTGTGTGTGTGTGTGTGTGTGTGTGTGTGTGTGTGTGTGTGTGTGTGTGTGTGTGTGTGTGTGTGTGTAGATACATTAGTTACCTGAAAACAGCATTGATACAATAGCAAAAAATCTGAAAAATTATATTTTAAATGGTGAAAGACTGCAGAAAAACAATAGAGAATGGCCTATCCCGTTACTTTCTTCTACTGTTCCTTACACTTCCTTATCCCTAACCTTTTACACCATGTCCATCCTCTTAAATGTTCTACTTTATGTACCACCCTTTACACCATTCCCCAGTGTTTCTTCTTTCTTCTCCACCCTTCCATCACTATAGTACTTACTGTAAATAGCAATAAAGTTATCAAGATCCTTGCCTTTCTATTACATTGCAGTAACTGACTACAAATAAGCTTTATTTTACCTATGCTCTTTACAAAGCATTATATTAACTGTATAAGCATTCATGTTGTTTTAACTATTTTAACCCTAGCCTAAATCTGAAAAACGTTCAGTTCAATCAGTGTTCTACCCTGGTCAGCAAGTAAAGTAAAAAAACTGTATAAAAAAATAAAACAAAATCAAATAAACATTAAAGCATTCTGAAGACTGTGGAGAAATCTGCATGATGTTGATTATGTAAGAGCTTTAAGCAATATACACAGAGTATCTCTACTCTCAGAGAGATTGCCTCTTTATAAAATAAGTTAGTATTGCTTAGATCAAGAAAATTCATCTTGAATATACAACAGAACAGGGCAAACTTTGTGGTCTGTTATTTTCTGAGTCAAACTACACACAATCAAATAATAACTGCACCTGAGAAAAAAATTGTGATAGGTTGTTTATTTATTTACTTGTTAAGGGAGGAAATAATACATCATGGATTGGCATCATTTGGACAAGCATGAGCTGTAAACTTCTGAGTGTTTGAACTGGATTAAGTAAACCTGGAGTAGGTTAAAATCAAAGACTGTTTAAGTGTTGCACCTATACAATCATGTGTAACTGAAGACCATGATGGAAATCATGTATGGTACAAACAGAAACCAAAGAGACAAAAGTATGGCATTATTTTCGATAAACTATAACATGGACAGAATTTTTATATAATCCTTTCTGAAGCACTGGTTTGTATGTCTCATTATTACATTTTTGATAAAGCCTCATGGAAGGCTTTTCACCCTGAATAAAAAGGCAACTACATAATATGTTGCCTATAACTTTCCTTTTTTAATTATTTGCTCGGCTATAACTAACTCAAACAAGAATTTAATAATGATAAATTCCTGGCATAGAATATAGCCAATTAATTAATTTCAGTATATTATGAGTGCTGAAAGACTGCAATAAAAGTGACTTACTCTTCTGAGTTCAGCTTGACATTAAATATTTTAAACAGCCCACATACTTGGCATATCACGCTATGTGATTTTTAATGCAATATCTCTATAAAAATGTCACCATTATAAAGCAATAAAGGTTGGGAGACCACTTTGGATTTGATCTTCAATTACTTTTTCATAGATAATTATCAACATCAGCATACCAAATCTATTTGCCAAACTCTTCCACCTTAACAATAAGTATATTTTCTTTTCTGCATCATATCACTTTTGACGTTACTTCTTCAATCTTTACTGTGCAAGGGAAAAATGTACTGATTTGTAATGCAAGTCAATCTAGTTATAATGTTTTATGTGTTTTTTGTCTGTAACATCTTTCTGAAAACTGCTCATCAAAATAAATTGCCTTATTTGTGAAACTATATTTGAAAATGATTGATATCACATTGTCAAGCCTGTTTTCTTTCCCTTTCTTTTTTTTCTGTTTTTACTTGGAAATGTATGTTGATTCAGCACTCATTTCTGTAGTGAGCACTGTTTAACTGAGGTGGAGCAGCCTTTTAATGAGAATGTATAAGTAAGGTGGTGTGGGGAGGAAGTCTTCTAATCGAGAGTGCTGTAGGTCTTGAAAAATCATTATTTTACTGTGTGTGCATTAATCGCAAGAAAAATAATTTTTCTTGTGCATCTCCCAGTGATTCATAATAGGGCCCAGCATGAGATGATATTTCACAATTCAGAGACATGCTACTTGTAATGGTGAAAGGCTTCATTATTGATTAAGTTTCATGTCTGAATCTCAGTTACTACAGTGATGTGCACTGTAGTTGCATTTTGTGGCCATAGTTACCCCCAGTCATTCCCACCCCTGCACACACACACACACACACACACACACACACACACACACACACACACACACACACACACACACACACACCAAAGTGTCTGTATCTGTCTCTGAGCAGTCCCTCTGATCCCCATACTAGTATAACTGCTGCTGAAGCATAGGAGTTTACAGTACTTTCTGGCAGCTAGTGCTTTTCCCCACCACCTGATCCCAGTACTAGTGTTAAGTGACATTACGACACAAGAGTTTATAGTACTGTCTTATTTCTAGTTCTTCTCCACTGCCCTCAGTCCCACAATACCCATGCTGCTTTTGGTACCATTGTGGTCCAATTGTATTATTTATCTATAATGGCTACTGGTTCCCCTACCCCACTGATCCCCATACTGCTGTAGGTGCTGGTTTAGCACAATTGTATTTCCCTGGTGTCTAGTAGTTCTCCCTCACACCAATCTCTGTATTAAGTTAAATGCCACAAGATGAACAAGGCCTTTTGGCTGAGTTCACTGCTGCAATGTGGTGAGACCAGTCGTGCTGATCTGCAATCCTGAATGACTTCCTGTAACAAATTTGATTTAGAGCTGATGCATTTCAGTCAGATGTAATACATCCATTCTCAATATTACAGAAAGTGACTTTTCATACTGACACTCATACAGCAAGGCATACTGCTTGATTTGTTTTGGCCATCTAGGCTGGAGCCAGATTGGATGAACATGGTGACATGTCAGACTGTATTGAACACAACTTATTCTTTTCTGGTTACTGCCTAAAACGGGATTACATTTAGTAGTGCATGGAGCACCATGATTATGCTCAAAAACTGTTAAATAATATCCTGGTTAAGCACTACTACCTGACCTTAACAACACTTATAAGATTGTTAAGTACCCTCTATGTGCTTTGAAGGTAGTTCCCTAGACCTTTCTGTGTTAGAGGGAAGCCTTTCACCTTATCTTTGGGAGTGATAAGCACTAGGTAGCTGATCTAGTAGAAGAGGAGAGGTTTCTGGCTCTGAAATTTTAGTTTATTGGTCGTTTGGGCAGTTTTTCTACCCCTTTCAACTTTCTGGTTTAAAAGCCTGTGTTTGCATGGGTTTGCACTTGTTTATGCTCTGCTGTTCCTGTTTTGGCATCCTGCAGACTTCAAGAGCAACAGAAAGGAGAAAGAGAGACTTTAAGTGCCTCCATTTTGATTTTTTTCTGATTATATTGCTTTCTGCACTTGATTTAGGTCATTTTTTTCATTTAACTGAATTTATTTTTACTATATTTCCTTTAATATTGCTACACACTCAAGTGTGCTAGATTGCACTGCATTTAAAGTATTTTTATTACTGTTTTAACCATTTTTGCTGCAAAAAATGTAGTTTATTGGCCGTTTCAGCAGTTTTTTTTCTATTCCTTTCGACTTTCTGGTTTAAAAGTGGCAAACTATTACCAGTGCCAGAAAGTCTGCTCTTTAATTTTTCCCTTAGATCTTGCTAGTTCTCTTCTGTCTCACACTTTAATTAGATTATTCACCTAGCACTTCATCAGGTTTTTTGTAGCAATTATTGTAGCACGCATAAGTGGTATCAGCTCTAGATGTCCTATAAGGAAACAGCTCCAGTACTTAGTAATGATGACCATCCCTCCTGGCATGTCTTAAGGTCAGTTCCCTGTGCTTTTTCCTATTAACCTGGTGAACTTGGGCATTCTGAGGCAGTGTAGCAACTGCCTCATGTACACAGCCAACCCTCTCATCTTACCACACAAAACTCAGACTTGTGAAATATGCACTTATATCTCCAAATTGGAAGCCATGCACTCTCCAGCCAAGACCGGAATATCTGGTCAAGAGGAGAAGGTCAACACCTGCACCACACCATATGGAACACACAGCCCTCCAGAACACCCACCATCACAGCCATCACATAAAAACACAAACCACACACTCACCTTTGAGTAGGCTTTCAATAGAAATCTACCCAAACAGCAGAGACCTCCAAGGCAGAAATGCACTCGACCACCGCAACACAGCATAAACCACAAGACACACATCTCACCTACACAGTGTGCCCCTTGACCTAAACTCCTAAGGCAAAGCAGCTAGCCCAATACAATAATCATAGGTGACATAATAGTGAGGCACACTAATGTCGCACTCACCAGGCTGAATAAGGAGAAGGTAACAGTCAACTGTCTATCAGGTGCCAAAATCTGACACATAACACATGCACTCAGGTCACCGCACAACAAGTACAAGTATGACTCTGTCATTGTCCATGTGGGTGTGAATGACATGAGATGCACCTCCTCGGACTATATGAAAAGAGATATGGTGGCGCTCTTGGATTATGTGGCCCAGACAGGTATGACCCTAGCCCTGAGCAGCATCCTACCATTGCCCAGAATAATACTGCAGTACTAACAGAAAATGATAGACTTCAACAATTGGCTAAGTTTCTGGTGTCATTCTAAGGGGGATCGAGTATTTGTCTGCTTGGGATGACATGATTGACAGACTTTGATGCTTTTCCAGAGATGGCCTGCATCTGTCACCCCGGTTTTCAGGTACTGACTAAGGCTCTTGCCACTCCTATTGTGCCTTTTTTAGACGGTGTTCCAAAGACCAAATTACCACTGTAACAGCTATAAATAAATGCAATCTGAGGGTCAAGCTGCTCAATGCTAGAAGTCTAAATCTCAAGATGCACTCACTCGAAGCACTCCTCAAAATGGTGAACATCGACATTTGTGCTGTAACAGAGACCTAGTTTAAAGCAGCAGAAAGCACCCCTGCCCTACCAGGCTATAACTCTTTCCACACCATTCGGCCCCAGAACATGGACTGAAGCTCCAAAGGTAGTGGTGTCTCCATATTCATAAAGGATATGCATACCTCCAGACTAGTAGCCCAGCATAGTGCATGTGAGAAATTCCAGGTACAACTAACATTGGCTAAGATGGCGAATCAGGTCATAGCCTGCTATAGGTCCCCAACTATGTCCCAAGACTCTCACTCCACATTCCTAAGCACCCTGGAAACTATTAAGATCCAACCCAACACTCTCATACTAGGTGATTTCAACTACGTCTCCATCAACTGGGAAAACTAATCATGCACTAATGCACACTGGCCCAACACTTTCTGGAATTCATAAATTCCAATGCCCTGGACCAGCTCATTCTTACCCCCCACTAGAGGAAGTAATATCCTTGACCTGGTTATTACTAACATGGGCAATCATTGCTCTACACCAGTAGTCAATTCCTCCCTGGTTAGTTCGACCACAAACTAATCAACATGGAAATCCACATCTCATCCACATCCCCCGTAAAGGTATCCACTATGAAAAACTTCTACAATGCTGACTTTGGACTCCAAAAAACAGAGGTGGCTAACTTCACGGCACCAATGCCAATGGAAAATAGATGCATGACTGCCAAATCATACACCAATGCACTGTATGAACATGTACATAAATGCATGGAACTAGCCATACCCAACAGAAACAAGACTATCTCCTCCAGAAAAAGGAAGCCAATCTGGTGGTCCCCTGTCATTAATAAACTCTACAACAGAAGGAAGAAACTGATGCAGAAAAAGGTAAAGTCCCAAGACTGGAAACATTCCGTTATTAGCCTCAATAAAAAGTTGAGATCCCTCATCAAAACCTCTAAAGCCAGCTTTGAAGACAGAATTGCAGCAGACACTAAAAACAACCACAAAGTCTTCTATAGTTATACCAAGAATCCCCATGGCAATACCCAGATTTGCTTTGAGTTACTGCATAATGGTACCTCCTATACTGACAAATACACTGAATGAATAAAAGATAACTCATAAAACGTAAAAAATAATAAAGGTTTCAAATTTGTCAAATCTCAATATGGTGACATTGCAAATCTTTTAATAGATTTGAAATTATATTTAAGAAAATTAAACTTAAATATTATGTTTAACCATAACCAAAACAATGAAATTAACATTACCTAGGGGCATTTAGAACTTGCTAGGAAAAGTACCTACAATCCACCACTTCATCCTGTTCTTTTACTGTTTGAGAAGACAGTAATGGAAAAGCTTTATGAAGCATATGCCAAACACAAATGGCAAAAAGAGCACTCGAATTTGACATTTGAGGAAAGGAATTTATTTTATGAACTACAGATGCATTATGACCTTCGTATTATGAAACCTGACAATGGTGGGGGTGTTGTTATTTTTAACACTGAGGACTATAACAACATTATTACTAACATTTTATTAGATAGTTCTATATATGTCCCAGTGTCAAAAAAACAAATTAACATAGCATATGGAAGAATTGATTCTTTATTGGAAGAATATTTATTAGAAAATAGAATCGATAACAAAACTTAACCATTTTCTGAGACAACTTCACCCTTGTGTTCCCAATATATTTGGTGTGCTTAAAGTACACAAATCAATCAACGAATCCCCTTTCAGACTTATAGTGTCAGCAAAAAATTCCGAAACCCACCCATTAGCTGTATTCATAGACCATCATATTAAGGACATAGTAAACCAAACTGCTCATCTTATTAAAGACTCTTGGGAGTTTTTGAGTAAAATTACTAACAATCTTTGGAGCACAGACTGCACTTTTCTCACTATTGATGTGAAAGA
Source organism: Protopterus annectens (assembly GCF_019279795.1). Lineage (NCBI taxonomy): Eukaryota > Metazoa > Chordata > Ceratodontiformes > Protopteridae > Protopterus > Protopterus annectens. The sequence goes on from NC_056745.1 coordinate 964,427,201, forward strand.
TCCCTTTACTTGCATTCTTAGAGATGAGGGTCACAACTGTTTTTGTGATAGCTTGAACACATTTTCTAGTCTGCCCAAGGATAAAATCTCCCTCACTTTGGAGCTTATGGAGTTTGTACTCGACTCTAACTATATTCATTTTCAAGGAGAGTATTACCAACAAGTTAGTGGTATCGTGATGGGTGCAGCCTGTGCTCCAGTATATGCAAATTTAGTTTTACTTGAATGGGAAAATAGGTATGTTTTTTCTTGTCCTTTCTTCAAAAACATCAGCCTGTACCTGAGATTTTTGGATGACATCTTTGTGTTGTGGAATGGAACACGCGACACAGTACAGAAGTTTATGGAATATTTAAATTCGCGTACTTCCTTCCTTTCTTTTACATATACAGACAATGACACAAGCATTAATTATTTGGATGTTACAATTTCTAAAACCAGTAATGGCTTCAAGTCTAACATTTATAGGAAGGACACATGGTGTAATAGTTATCTTCTCTTTAGCAGTGACCATCCTATAACACAAAAGAAAAGTCTCATTAAAGGCCAGGCAGTGAGGATAGCAAGGATGACCTCTGACTACCATGACTTTATATTTTTGGGTAAATGCTTTATGGAAAGAGAATATCCTACTGATATGGTTAGTGAAGTTCTGGAAGAGGTTTACAATGGTTGGGGTACCAAATACAAGCCTTTGTTGCGACATTCCTTACATACCGTGAATGACGGCAATAAAAAAAGAAAAAACTTACACGGAGCTTGTGTTACACAATATAATATGTTCTCTGATGTATTTACATACATATTGAGAACAAATTGGAATGTATTTAAAACTAATAAGGATTTATACAACATAGTGGGGGAACAACACTTGTTCACATACAAAGTTGGAAGGAACTTTAAAAGAATGTTTGAACAGCATGATAGGGAGGTCGCACAATTTAGAGCCACTGTCCCATGTGGGAGTTGCAGTGTTTGTTCCATCATTTTTAGTGAGGAAAAGATTAAGTTGAACAATGGTTTGAATAGTATAGTCAGATTTTGCAGAGGAAATTGTAAAAAAAAAATGTTGGTCTATATGGCTGTGTGCACAAATTGCTGTGCATTCTATATAGGAAAAACAGAAAGACCATTTAAAGACCGCATTTATGAACACCTTTACGACATTAGGACACATAAAGAGACTAGTGCTTTATTTAAGCATAGTCTATTATGTTCTTCCTTTGGAGGTTATAAGTTTGGTATCATTGACATCGTTAAAGAAAATCTATACAGGGGAGGGGGGACTTGAAAAATGCTTTGTTGTACAAGGAACTTACATGGCAACTTAGGTTAAAATCAAATATTTCACCTGGTCTGAATGACTACATAAGAATTAAATCTGTATTATTGAAGAAAGCTGAAAGTATTTGAATTACATGTATCTTTGTACGTTATGAGATGATGGTATGAGTTTTTATATTATATTGCACTGACAGCATCGCATTGTGTTGCATTTCATTGTAATTTATTGTGATGCCCTTTTAAATTTCAAACCTCAGTTTTTAAAAGCTTAATTGGTGTTAATTGTGTTCAACTATAAATAGTTGTATGTAGCACTAGTGCTTTCATCTGAAGAAGTCTTGTGATCAGACAAAAGCACTCATCCTTGTGTTTTTTGTGGATTTATAAAGGACTTTACACCAGTAATTGTGACCTCCTATACTGAGCCAAAAGATATTGTCAACATACTGGCCATCAGATTCGGTGCCAACTTTACCTCTCTCACCCCCCAAAAGACCAATCTCAATACCAGAAGAATGCCAGGCACCCAGGATTACTGCAGCACAGGTTAAAGCTGCATTGTCCAAGGCCAGGAATACAGCTTCCATGGGACCCGCAATGTCCCTGGCTGTGTTCTAAATGAATTACAAAGTGAACTGGCACTGCATCTGTATGCCCTGTTCACTCAGAGCCTCACCTCAGGCTTTGTCCCTGATGAATGGCGCACTGCTAAATTCATCTCTCTCCATAAAGGAGAAGTGACTACAGAGCCTGGAAATTATTGCCACATTAGTCTAACGAGTCTGATATGTAAGGCTATGGAGTGCATCATCATGGACCAAATTAACAAGGATATAGGGAATCTCCAAACTCTAGAGCCCACACAATTTGGTTTTGTGAAAGGTAGATCATACCTGCTCAATCTGATTGACATTTTTGAGTCAGTCACCAGAGCTGTGGATGAGGGTAAGGCAATTCATACAGCCTACCTCGATCTAGCCAAGGCCTTTGATACCATTCCTCACTCAGGAATTAGTGATAAACTCACCAAACTAGGCATCAACCCCTATATCATTAGGTGGGTTGTAAATTGGTTCACAGATAGAACCCACAGTGTGAAAGCAGTGGACTCCAAGTCAGACTGCCAACCAGTCATAAGTGGAGTCCCACAGGAATTGGTCTTGGGGCCTCTTCTGTTTGGCATCTACTTCTCAGAAGTCCAGGCCAACATGGAGGGACTCTGGCTGACCAAGTTCACAAAGAACTGCAAGCTGGGAGCCATTATTAATTCCCCAAGTGATGCAGACATCCTACAGAAATGCCTCACTGAGACCAATGGTTGGTGTCAAAACCATGACCTTAAGCTTAATGCCAACAAAATGCATCATCATCCCCTTTGGGAAAAACTCACTTCCCACTAATTACCACATTGATGGGAGCCCACTGAACACTGAAGGAGTTATAAGAGATCTGGAGACACAGGCTGACATCAACCTTTCCTTCGACCACCACATTGCCACTGTGGTCAGAAAGTCTTTCTATGTGGCACATCTCATTACCAAGGTTTTGCATCCAGGAAGAAAGAGGTCATCATTTCACTCTACTCTTCCCTCATTAGACCATTCATGGAGTATAATGCCCCATTTGGCATGTACCTCACTAGACACCTGCAACAGCTGGACAGGCCACAAAAGTACCTCACAAAGAGGATCCTAGGCCTTAAACACATGTCCTACAGGGACAGCCTCAAAAAACTCCAGCTATTCTCTGTCTCATATCATCTACTAAGAGACGTTCTCTGCTTGACTTACAAAGCTATGTCTGACCCAGCTCTGTTAGAAATGCTACTTCTAAAGAAATCCTAATCCCACACCACAAGCTCCAGAAACCTCAGCCTCATTACCGCAATTAACAGAACATGCTGGCGGGACAAGTTCATAACCAAGAGACTGCCTATGCTCTGGAATAGACTTCTCATACACGTCAAGCAGAGCACCTCACTGGCCCTCTTCAAGAGAAATCTTGAGTGAATGGGAAATAGAAAGTTCACCCTGGAGATCATTCCATTGGCTCTACTTGATAGAGGCACTGGGAATTGACGTTGGGTGGCACAATGCCAGGGCACTACAAGATTCACCTCTTGAGCTTTCACCTCTTGGTGAGTATCTTGACATCCATGTCTTGTACACATAAGTGAGTTATGATCAGTGACCTTATCACAATCATCTATATTTTTAAAAGAATCAACAAAGATTAGTACAACTAATTTTTAAACTACCTAGCAAAGATTTTTAGGAAATTCTCAATGATAGTTTTCTTCAACAAATGGATACCATATAGTAGTTTCTAAGTATATATAGAAATATTGTTTATTTTTATAATTACTAATAAACATCTAGCAGTATATACACTATAGTATGGCATAAGTGAACATCAACAATGAATTTTCCTTTCTCCCACCCTGGCATTTTGCACCATAACCCCCAACAGAATGGCGGTCTCTCAGTTATGAAAATATGAACATAAATTTTTAAAATATGAATAATAAGTGGCAAACAGTGATTAATTTCTCCACTGCAGGACATCTCAGCGTAACAATCTTAGTATAATTCTGATAACTACTCCCTTATCTTTCTAATGCTGCCTATAATTAGCCGAAAGGTCACTTAGTTAATGAGGCCAGACACACAGAACCTTTGGATGCCATAAGGGTGTTAACTAAAAGTATAAAAAAAGGATCTCACACCCATACCTCCTTATGACATTCAGAACTTTGTTGGGTTTGGCTTCTTTAACTAAGTGACTTACTAATAATAGGCAGTATAAGAAAGAGCAATGAGTTATTAACACAGTGCCATTCAGATTATTAGTATAGGATGTCCTGCAGTAGAGAAATTAATATTTGTTTGCCACTTATTGTTCATATTTTAAAAAAAATTATGTTCATATTTTCAAAACTGAGAGACCTACATGTTATTGACATTTAAGATGTGAAACACCTGTATGTGGGAGACAGGACTATTCACTATCAATTCTGGTTTATATTATACTATACTGGAAATATTGCAAGTTGTTTGCTAGTAATAATGAAAGTAAGCAATTCTTCCATATACAGGTATACTTAATGCTACAAAAAACAAAATGACTTAAAAACTTTTGCATGGCATTAAGAGAAACATTAGATGTTGTTGAAGAAAACTATATTTGATACTGGCACTGTAAGTGGCACATTTTGAAAGATATCTACAGTAAGCTCTCATTTAACCGGTACCCATGGGGATTGGTAGATGCTGGATAAGTGTAGTTTCTGGTTGTTTGAGAGTTACTATTAAAAATAGACGTGACAAATAATGTAACCTATACTATACCATACCATACCATACCATAAACACTGTATTGATTTGATTTTAATATTAAAATACAGTAATTAAAAGCCTGGCTGGAATAGTAATATTTTAAAATTACATTTCCCCTAGAAAGCATGGCATGCAGAATGGTTTTTAGTGGCACATTGAGTGGACTGGACTTGAGTGAATGCATGCATGAAAGCAGAAGTGACTGTGTGTGAGAGATCATAGAGATGTATGAAAGCTGAAGAGAGTGTGTGTGAGAGAGATCGGTGAGAGATCGGAGAGAGAAAGAATGAGTGAATGCATGTATGAAAGCTGAAGAGACTGTGTGTGAGAGATTGGAGAGAGAATGTGCAATCTGATGCAAAATGACTCAGTGAGTATGGAATGAGTGTTGACATTTTAGTGATTTGACTTGTTTGGTTTGACTTGTTCTCAGTTTGGGGGAGAGAGGGGATTTATTTGTATCTTCCTTTTAAAAACTCTAAAACCTTAAAAACGTAAGGTATGTTTCTGTGAGGTGGGGGGGGGGCAAAGTGCAACACATGAAAAACTTAATTGTTCATACTGTACTGTATTTCTTCGATTTTTTTTTTCTGGTTGCTTGAGAGTTCTGGTTAACTGAGAGTTTACTGTAGTATTATTTGTTCTGATAACTGCATAATTAAGCATGTTTTCAGATTTCTGCACTTATCTCCATAAACATGCATTTATAGAGGAATTTATTTATTGATTGATTGATTGATTGATTGATTGATTTGATTTGATTGTTTGTTTCACTTTGCTTACCAGGAAATTCCAACTGGGGTTTCTCCCATTTTCAGAGGAGGGCCAAGGAGAAAAGTTCCACAAAAGAAGTCTGCAATACATTTTAGACAATACAAATATAGATTAGATAGTATAGTGATTTATAGGGTGATGTGCTGCATATACACACGTGTACACTCATAATAGTAGCATAGTACATTTGTAAACCTTTGAATTTTTGCAACAACTTTGTACAGCAGTTTTGTACATCCATATATCACAGAGTAGTATGATCATGGTCATTTGAGTTATTTCATCAGTATAATACATCCAAATGAGAACAAAAAAGTATGTTCATAGTACAAATTCATGTGTGTAAGAGTAAAAACATTTCTGTTCATGAGTTACTGTAACAATTCACAGCATCCATAGAAGAGCATAGAATAGAACATTTATACACATCCGAGTTATTGCAAACATTGGAGGCTGGTCACAGTAGAGCAGTAAAGGCCAGACAGTATGTAGATATTACTGGAGGATTTTTTCTGAAAGGAGGAGAATAAGGGAGAATGCTTTATCTGGAGGATGAGGTGGTTGGGGGGGGGGGTACTGTAAGTGAAGGACTGATTGAGTCAACAAAAGAAATAAAGAAATAAAGGGCTGTGTAGTATGCTGCAGTCATACTGTAATAGAAAATGAATCTTGTATGTAGGTTATAAAAGGGAAGAATTATGCTATTATAGAGTGGTTTGAGGAAGGAGAAGTGACTCATTTTGAGGAGTTTGGCCTGGTGTAGTGCAGCAGCACAGTCAGTTCTTTAGTAGGTGTGTTCTGAGTGACAACTTCAAGCTAGCTGTTTTGTGTGTCTGTCTTATTTTGAGGGGAGATTTGGTACCAGGTTATTCCTACTTGGTTGGAGTACAAGTCCCATGCAGTGTTACTAGATTTGGAGATGCCTAGGCGGGCTATGTTCTTGGTCCTTAGTACTCAATTAGAGGTATGATGCAAAAATATTTTATTTAAGGCTGGGCATTTTTCTGGGAAGTTTTATTTTTATTTTTTATTTGAAGCTTGCCCATTGGGCCTAGGTGAGGCCTTTTTCAATGGAGGCCTGGGGAAAAAAGCTTCACAGTATATATTTAAATTTACACAAAAAATAAAAATATAACAGGTAATTATACAGAGATTAAATGAAGTAATAGTTTAAAACATTTGTAGGCAACAGATAATACAAGAGTGGTAAGGGTATAATACAGTATGTTCAGATGAAGACAATTGATGGTCAGGCAGGAAGTATCACAAAATACAGGAATAAGGATATAATACAGTATGTTTAGATGAAGATAATTGAGGGTTAGGCAGGAGGTAATGCAAACAATAACAGTACTTCAGTAGAAGATTCCAAGGGGAAATGTACACATATACCCCCTTTGTCCCCTACCCCATATGTGGCTGGCAGAAAGCATAATTAAGCTAAGGTAGAGCAGTATGAGAAGAGGAGGAGGAATGAAGGTGGGGATTTAGCATGGGTGAGAGCAGGAGCATTCCCATGAAGAGGAGAGATAAGAGTGCAACTGTGCCTTGAAAGAGGAAAGATTTTGTGTAGTATGGATGAAGGGAGGGAGTGAATTCCATTTGTGTGCAAGGGCGAAAGATAAAAGAAGTTGGCATGGGCTACGTGATGGTTTGTGCGCAGCAAGGAGGTTTTGATTGTTAAATCTGACGGTGCGAGTGGGGAGATGCAAAGTGAGGATGGAGGAGAGGAAGGGGCAGTCAGAAGGGTTGAAAATGAGTTTGTGGGCAGTGGAGAGTTGAATGTAAGATAGGTAGTGAGGGAGTTCTAGCCATTTCAGGGAGTGTAGGGAGTAACAGTGGTGTGAGAGGGATTTAGAGCCAGTAGCAAATTTGGGAATTTTGTTGTAGCAGCATGCGAGTTTGCCTTTGAGTGTTGCTTGCATGTTGGTGAGGGGGGAGCCCCGTACAAGAGGGAGGGAAGGAGGTATGAGGTAGAGAGGGTAAGCTTAGTTGATGGTGTGAGGAAGTGATTGTTAGCCGGTAGAGCATTCCTAGTTTCCTATGGGTTTTCTTAATGTTGGCTTGGAGATGAAGGTTGAATTTTAATTGCTCATCAATAATGACAACAAGAACTTTAGTATGGGCGACTATTTTGATGGAGGTATTATTATGGCTAACTATGGAAAATGTGTTTGTGTCTATTTCTGAGTTTTTAGAAGGGGTAAAAATCATGATTTTTGTTTTGGATGCATTAAGGGCTAAGTTATTATTTTGCATCCAAGTCTCAGAGCTGTCAAATGTTGATTGTGTTAATTGAACCAGTTTAGGTAGGGAGTCAGCAGAGCAATAATGGTAGAGTCGTCTGCATATTGGATGAGTTTGGCTGAAGGGATACATTTAAAGAAGTAATTTATGAAAATATTGAATAGCAGAGGGCCCAGGATAGATCCTTGGAGGATGCCAGTCTGATTGTTAAGGTAAAGTGAGATGTCATTATTCCATTTGGTGGCTTGTTGTCTATCACAGAGATAACTGGAATACCAATTCAGAGAGGAGGGAGAGAGACTGAGTTGGGTGAGCTTAGAAAGAAGAAGAGTGTGGGATATTGTATCAAAGGCCTTAGAAAGGTCTAGGAGAAGAGCAGAGACAATATTACCAGAATCAAAGAGGTGGTTGATGTTTTCGTTTTAGGAGGGCGGTGGTGGTACTGTGACCAGGTCTAAATCCGTGTTGTGTTTGGGTAAGTAGGTGGTTGTCTAGGAGGTATGGTAGAAGTTGAAGATGAATACATTTTTCGAGGATTTTTGAGATGGGGAGAGGATGGCGATGGGGTGGAAGTTAGAGATGTCAGTGTTGTTCCCTCCTTTATGTAAGGGAATGATGTAGGCTTTTTTCCAGAGAAGGGGTACGTAGGATTCTTGGACAGACTGGTTGATTAATATGCAGATAGGGAGTGCAATGCCATCAGCAGCTAGTTTGAGGAAGTTAGTTGGAAGGTTGCCAAGGGTAATTTGAACAGGGTTTACGTTTTTGAAGGAGTGTTTTTTTTAGGGGATAGTGGGACGGGTTTGAAGGAGAAGAGAGCGGGGTGGGGAAAGAGAATGTTAAGGGAGGGGGTTACGGGAAATAGGAGATGGAGTACTAGAGTTGTGGGGGAAGGATATGGTGAGCTTAGAAATGGAGTCTATGAAGAAGGTGTTGAATCTGGAGGCAATGCAGCGGTCTGTGGAGTAGGGGTCGGGGCAGGGATTAGTTTTTTGGCCAGGAGTTAGGACGTTGGTGATACTATTCCAGAACTTTTTTGGATTGAATTTATGGTTGGTTTGGAGTTGAGAGTAGTAGGATTTGCGGTGAGACACAATTAGTTTTTTTTTTTACTTTATTGCAGAGTTGTTTATATTCGTTGAGTGTATGGGGTGTTTGTTAGTATGTGGGCTACAGTCATAGGATCATAGGAGATTACTAGGCTATCGACCTGAAGGTCATTTTAAGCCTAGCTGTTTCATCCCAATGTAATACCATGAAAATGCTAGTAAATACCCAATATTCCATTTATTGATGACTGCCCCTGTCCAGGAGGTTTGTGGGTGCTATCTATCCCTGTTAATAATTTACAGTGCCCCATCCACTCGTTCAGGTTTCTCTTGAACAGTGTCATAGAGGTGCTCTGTTTCACATGAATTATTAGTCTGTTCCACAGACATGGCAGTAACTGGGAAATAAATCTATCCATCCAGCATGCCCTATTTAAGTCACAGGGCATATTTTGGTCCCTGGAACAGGTAACCCTAGTCCCATTTGATTTACTGATATACAGCAAGTTCATTAGGTTTGAGTCTTGGATTGCTCTAAAGGCCAGGCATAAATATCCCCTAAGAAGTCTATATGGCATGGAGTATAGTGACAGGGACTTTTGTCAGTCTGTGTAAGGCACATGCTGGAGCACCTTGATCTTGTTTGTTAGAAACCTTTGAGGTCTCTCCAGTTGCTGCAGGTGTTTTGTAGGGTACGTGCCAAATGGGGTGTTATACTCAATTATTGGCTGGATTAGTGCCGAGTATAGAGGCATTATAACTTCATTTGCTCTCAAAATGATGCCTTTACTAATTAAGTGTGCTATGTGGAAAGCCTTCCTTACTACAGTAGACACATGGTGGTCAAATTTAAGGTTGTAGTCAACTTGTGATCTTAGGTCCCTTACCACTTCATGGGTACTTAGAATATTCTTCATCTGTCCTACAATGTGCATACTACCACCCTTCTCAGGCAGATCATTCAATCACCTGTAGCTTTCTCATTTCCTCTTCCTTTACTGCCCAGGTTTCTGTGCCATACAGTAATACTGGTTAGACCACTGTTTTGTCCACCTTACTTTTCATCTTCTTTGGCATTCTTCAATCATATACTACACCTGACACTCTAAGCCAGCTGGACGCAGCCCCACTGATTCTAGCTTTGACCTCTTCGTTCAGACTTCCCTTCTTCTCAGTCATCCCTCCCAGATGCCTGAAGCTGTTAACCTGTTCCACTATCTTCCCTTCTATCTCAATTTTGAGCTTCTTCTGACTTCCCCAATTTGCTTCCATAACCACTGTCTTACCTGTACTTAGTTTCATCTCATGTGCCTTCAGTTTTGCATTCCATTCCCCTATCCTTTGCTGAAGTTTCTGCTCAGAGTATGCAACTCTGCAACAACTGAAAGACCCATGGTATTCCATAATGGTCTGTTTGGTAGAGGTGATAAGCAGAATCAAGACTTTTTCTCTACTAATAATAATCCTCAAGATATCTTTTAAAAGACCACATCACTTCCTCATCACTGTCTTTATATGATCCTTAAAGTCCAAACCATTGTCCAGCATGTATCCTAAATCTCTATCAGAACTTACTGCTGTCAAAATTTAATTATTCAGAGCATAAAGATAATAGTTATTTCCAGAATCAAAAATGCATCACATTGCATTTATTGGATTAAATTACATCCCATTTTTTGTGACTCACCTAAATAAAATGTCTAGGTAACTTTACAATTTATTATGATCATACATATGTGTTATTATACCCCCACCTTACTGTCATGATTGAATTTACTTAGCCAGATGCTATCACATACTGGGAACTCAGACATGAAAAGCCCAAACAACATGGGACCAAAAGAAGATCCCTGGCGAACCCCCCAAATCAACAGTTTTGAAAAGAATGCTCTAATCCATCTCTAAATTGTATTCCTGATAGGAATGTGGCAGTACCACTAAATGATTAAATGATTATCTGTAATGATTTTTTTTTATCCTTTGTTGACCAGGTTAGTCCCATTAGTCTAATAGCTTATTTTCAGGGAAGATCTGAGATAGTATTTGAACTACTAGGTGAAATTTGGCCAGGGCATCAGGGAATTTCTCCATCTTGTTGATTGTGTGACACCTCTGTCTACTAAGAAAGGAATGATTTTTTTTATTGAACTGTATATTCACAAAAGGGCCTAAATGAAATTGCTGTATTGGTGTCCTATGATTTTCTAGCCTTATGGCTGCATTGCTGAGCTTGCCAAGCTGTGATCAAGGTGGGAGACTGTTCATAGGTCCATAGGTTCATAGGCGATCAACAGGCTAGCAGCTCAAGAACCCTAACAAGCCTAGCCATTATTACCAGGAGTTTACCCAATGTTCGATCCCTAAAGGCCAGAGGATGGCTTAGGCTTCTGGCTATGCCTCTCAGTATTTTACAGATTGCCCCTGTACATAAGGGTCAAGGGACATGGTTACCAACCTAGGAGTGAATTTAAGATTCTCCATCCATTGATCCAAACTGCATTTGAAGAGGAACTGGGAAGGACTGCATTTTCTGCAAACAGGAAGCCTGTTCCAGAGAATGGGTAATCTCTGAGACACATATCTGTCTATCTAGCACATTTTGTTAATATCATAGACCGGGTTAGATCCCTATATTGGGTGACCCTCATACAGTTTGTCTTCTGAACATGTAACAGTTCCATCAGGGCTGGATTTGAGAATGCCTTGTAGGTTAGACATAGATCACCCCTTAATAGTCGCTAGGAGATATAGTAGTGTGATCTTGTTGCAGAGTGTCTCTAGCTTATTTTTAGTGGTTATGTTAAAGTTTGTAAAGATGGCTGAGGCATAGAGAAGTGATGGGAGTAAATATAATTGTGAGATGGTCTTCTTGATGAGATCAGTGAGGAATTTTTTAGCTCTATAAAGTAAAACTAGTTTCCAGTTTGTCTTCTTAATGGTCAGTTGAAAGTATTGCTCATATCTGAGACTATCATCTAGTTATACTCCGAGAAGTTTGGCTTGCAGTACACTTTCTATTTTGGTTCTGTTTGAGAACAGGACATGGAATGACTGTTTTTATTTGGAGTAATTTTAAGAGTAAAAAGCATTAATTGCATTTTTTGGCATTGAAGAGCAAGTCAGAACTGACTAACCATGATTCAAGGGCTAGGAAGGTTTGTTATGTTTTATCCTGAAGGGAGATTAGTGTTTGACCCAAGAAGGTGAGTGTAGCATCATCTGCATACTGTAGCAAGGTAGCTTGTCTATTGGCTTACTACAAGTTGTTGACAAAGATGTTAAAGAGTAGATGGCCTAGTATTGATCACTGGGGGATGATGACTATTACTGGGAGGAAATCAGAGTATTGCTTTTGCCATTTCATGGATTGCTTCCTATCAGATAAATATCTGTGGAACCAAGTTAATGATGGGGTACTGATGTACAAGGAGGCTTACTCCAGTAGGACCCTATAGCATCAAATTACCTTTACTTATGGATGTTTTCATTACTGGAACATGTCAGGGTCACTGTATCCATCACACAAGGTGAGCAGCTTATTCAAGGCCATACTATGGCATGCATAGCACAACTTACCAGTGGAAATCCTGGCATGACCTGAACACTTGCTTATCAGCTGGCAATATACATGACAAGCAAACGCAAAGCCAGCACACTTGCATATCCTGACATTTGAACAGAAGCATGCCGTGACACTGTGTCATGCAACAGTTAAATGAGTCTACCTTGCAAAACAACAATGGGAAAAGGACAGCATAATAGTTGTAATGAGACCTGCACTGTTTAATACTGATGTATGCCTCAGTAAATTGTCCAGCTGACTCTCTGACAGAATATCCGTATTTATATGTTTCTTCTATTGCATGTATGCCCTGCACATTTACGTTGGTATGTGAATGTTAAATGTATTCCATACTGTATGTCTGTGCATGTAATGAGTCATATGAACAACCACCAATTAGCATATTGATATAATGAAGATAGAGTGAGATGACAATTCAGTGTGGAAATATAAAAGCCATACGCAAAACAGCTGAGCCAGACAACATGGTCATTGGCTGAGCCCACATTATTTTTTGGAATACAACACAACACACTAGTAATAATATGCAATCCTAAACACAGTGATGGCCTGTGACACATAAAAATCTTGTATATGTTGTACAGACAGTATTGCCTGTTTACAAATGTATGAGTACCCTACATACATTTATTAGCCATCACTACCTTGCCAAATGCAAACAGTGTGATGCAGCTTGCTGACTTAAATGCACAAGTATCCCAAAACACAGGATATAAGTATGTTTTAAACAAACCATTAAAGGTGTCATAGGCAGATGTAATACCCATGTTACAGTGTAAACACTGACACAAAAAAACAGTCAATAAGTGACTAGCAGGCTATACACAACAGACCAATCACTGAAAACCACATCGACATATACCAACACATACATTATAAACAGCAAATAAAACATTATAAAATTGTATGTGAAATATCCATATCACAAGCACTGTGATAGATACAAAGAGCTGACTGTCATTTAGCTTGTGCCTACCTTTCAAAACATATCTTCAGTAAGCATGGCTTACTGCTAAATGATATGTAAGCATAGTTTTAGGCAATTCTTACTTGTAAATGCAGGTATTGTCTGAGTATTGCACTCACCTTACTGATGCATGATGGGTATTCCTGCATTATAAGTAGTATACGTGGTAATGCCAAAAATACGAGCCTGTAACAAAGATCACATTTATTTTATTTACAAAAACAGACAAATAAATCAACATGCCTTCCTCCTTGCACTGCTCTTCCAGCCTGTGCAAATCCTCATTGCACAGGACACAATTACAACTATAGTCATCATCACCTGCAAACAGTAAATAGCATGTATGAATGACATAGGTGTAGAAAAACAGTGAAATACATTACTCAGATCAGGTTCTCTAAATTTTAACTTGAGGAGCATCACAGAATCATCATACACATTTTAAAATGTTACAAACACAGCCCTTTACATCTTAGAACAGAAATGAACACTGAATGGAGAATCTGAGATTCAAACCTGCACCTCTAAGCTATGTCAACATGTAACTCTGGCAGTTACCTACCTAACTAATCCATCTTGAATGAGATTGCATGCCGGGAGTCAATGAAAAGAAGTGCAGATATGAATGAGCAGGGATGAGGTACTAATAGGGATCATGGTTTATGCTCCACAAAAGGTGTGTTCAGTGCATTTATGAAAATAAAATTGCAAACATGAATGCAAGTCAGCACAGTGGTCACAACAGAAATCCACAAGTGTAAAATTTCATTCTTCAGAGAGTGGTACACTGTCATGCAAAACATAGCTACTATTAACACACCACTGCAAAGTGTTGTATATCACAGACACATGAATGTATTTTATGTGAGAGGAATTAAAATTTGTACAGATATTTATTGGCAAAGTAAAAATTATAACTCAACAATATCCATGACATCAGGGTATCTCCTTATTCTACAGTCCGAATGTATGTTTGACCATCTCACTCCCTCCAAACAGAAGGATGAGAAGGTTGTTGAATTCAAGTAAATAAAGAATGACCTAGTTATACATGAAACTCAAGTTCCAAATGTTAGCATATTCTACAAAACACTTTTGTAGAAATAATCTGGTCTGTTCCAAGCTGTACACATAATACTATAGTAAAGGAGGTGCTGTTGGCAGAACATGTATGGATTATGGATATATTCATAGAAATCTGATAAATAATCAAAGTAGTCGTAAGCATGCCAAAAATGACCATTAATATCAGTAAGCCAGAATGTAGAGCAGCATTTTTGAAAATGTTTGAAAGACACAACAATCAGAATATAATGAGAGCTCTTCCCTGTGTAGATATAGACCAACACCTAGCCAAAATGCATGCATGCTGGCCTGTTGCTTTACATATTGAACTAACATCATCACACGTTCCTTCTGAACTAACTAGTATTGCCTGTGGGTATATGTAGTCCTGTGGATAACAGATGGATATGGAAATATCCAACACATAAATGCTAGAGACCCTTATACTTCACAAAACTGCCAGTTATCATTAAGTTTTACAATGCAGAAGACATGCATTGCTCTTGTGTTAAACAAATGGGACTTTAATAATAATGTTCATTTTATAAAGCAGAATGGGCTAACAAGGTTATTTCTGAGCTAGTTTTCACACAGAGACTGGTAGACTGGGTGATACTGTCAAAGTATTATGGATAACAGAGAAATGCATGGTCATCAGCAGCCTAGGCACTGTAGGCATCAGTGATACAAGACCATACTGGATGTGTTTGATAATGTCCTTAATGTTCAATATTTTGTATATGTTAAACATTATTAAAAAAATAAACCCCAGTGAGATAGAACCCATAATTACAGGGAGAACAGTTACCTTGCGTTCTTAATTATCCATATGAGCTAATTGTCAGAACAGCTACTTAATGGTTTTAAAAGACATGTATCTGATGTATCTGATGTATCTGGGAAAAAGCTATATCTCTGAATTCCTTAGGAATGCCCAGGTATACATAGGAATGTGACACTCACTGTAGACATTCACCAGGTGTCTCTGCACCTCAGTGACCCTCCAATGAAGTTCCTCTGTGTCTCTCCATTGCATGTCATCATAGTGATGGTGAACCTGGACTCCAGTCTGGTATATTCCCATATGCTGTATATGCTCCCATGCAATCCAGTTTCAAATGTCAGTCATTGTGAAGTTCTACAGTCTGGCTCTCATGCTATGCTCCCCTCCACTGCAGATGGTCAGCATCTGGGTGGTCTTTTCCTCAGTCTAATTGGGCACCTGGACACACCAAAGCCTCATAGAAGTAGCCATCTTGATAATGTAGGTGAGTTGAATAGGTCTCAATTCAATAAATTGCTCATTGAGGTCCCACTCAGTTCACAGGTAGCAATGCTCCAATCTGTTCTATAAATGTATCAAAATCAATATTTAAAAGTGGTGCTTATGGCATGTTATCAGATCATTGGAAGATAATGGGCATGTGCTACATATGGTTCTGTTTAACGATACCTATTGGATACTTTGGCTGAGTATGTTCTATTTATGTGAGGCCATTGATTAATGTGCTGAATTTCAAGAACTTGCACTGGCATAAACAAAAGGAATTCCAAAACTTTGAATTTTAATGACCCTCATTTATTTTGGATGGTGACCATGGGACTTAAAAGATCTATGCACATAGCTGATCCTACTTTCACCTGACTCATAAGTAGCTGCAAAGGTAATTTTGCACCTGCTAGCATTGCTATGTTATGAAATGTTTCATCCTTATGAAGGTATGTGTATATGGTTAGACTGATGCATTTATGGAAAAATTTAGTGCATTACGAAAAATGTTTGTGAGTTACTGGTGGGGTATGGGATTGACCTGTATGCATACAGGTGGTTACATCTGCATCAGTAACATGCAGTACTTTCCCATATGCACGTATACAGACAGATTTAAGTAGCACAACTAAACAGTACATAAAACATTTTCATCAATTTTTTTGTATATATTGCTGCTGGACCAATACACTCTGTGACATATGTATGAAAAACTACAGATTCCAACATTATCTGAAATATGCTATGTAGTATTGCTGTTATGGATATTTAATCACTGATGCTTTTTAAAACAAGTACTAGAACTACTGACTCAATACAAGAAGGATCTGAGTTTATGTCTTCTTATCATATACTGTCTGTGGCCTGCTTACAGATACAGAGGTTTTACAACACTTTCTGTAAGAGATTCATTTGATAATTTTCAGATACTCTCTGCTAATGTGGGTGGCCTTCACTACTCAGTAATGACTGTGATGATATAAGCTCATCATGTATAACATTTCATATGACTTGATTTTTTACACAGGATGTCTCTTTAGGCTCAAACTGCATTATAGCTACAGCCATCACACATTTGAGTTACAGACTTATGGTATGTGTAGCTAACTTGAAATACATCCAGAGTGTGTGGCTTGTGTGGCACAATGCTGTTGTGTTTGGATCTCTACTACTGTGACATTCAATGTAAGTGGTTCAAATCCAACAGACAGCTTCTAGAGATATCACAGCTTATGTTGCTGCTCCAAGTGTTATGTGTTGATGCATTATTTTCATATCACATATGGTTTTACATGTCACAGTACTATATGGCAAAGGGACTATTTTATTTTTTTAGTTTTTATTTTACATTTGTTGACTGGGATAGTCCGACTGGATGCATGTCCATTTTCAGCGGAGGCCCGGGGAGAAAAGCTCCAAGGGAAAGCAGATACAGCATTACATAATACCAGCATTACATATTACAAACAGACTATTTACAGAGATTACATCAGTAAGCAAGTTAAACAAGTTCCACAGGTTAGAGTTAATCCTGAGGGCAAGTCAGGATTAAATTAAATTACACAGTAAACTGGTTAACAGATTTTTACACATTCTAGAGAGAGTTAGCCAGGCTTGATACATTGACATAGCCAGTTAAGAGACAAATGTTGTTTGAGTCTAGTTTTAAATTGACCTAAGGTGGAAAGTAAGGTAATATCAGCTGGAAGAGAGTTCCAGGATCTACTTACAGAGTTTGCAAAGAGAGAGTCACCAGCTGTGTTATTAATTTTGCTAGTCTGAATTAGTAGTTTGTTAGAGGATCAAAGCGGTCTAGGATTGTTATAGGGGGTGATAATATTTTTAAGTGCAGGAGTATTGTCCGGATTATATTGGATTTTATAGGCCATAATCAGTTGGTTATACTGGATTAGGCTAGGTAGTTCAAGCCACCCAAGCTGATTTAGATTGATGCAATGATGGGTCCTAAAAGGCAACCCAGTGGCAAACCTGGCAATGTGGTTGTAGCAAATTGAGAGTTTGTTAAGGACAGTCTTGTTTAAATTCGAGAGTAGAGGGGATGCATACAGAAGGGTTGAAAGAAGGTGAGAGGGAGCTATGGCAATTTTAGCTGGAGGGGTTAGGAAGGCTTTTATTCTGTAAAGTGACCCTAGTTTTATTGATGGTTTTGATAGTTTGGTTAACATGTAGGTCAAATTTCAGATTATTGTCTATGATGACACCTAATAGTTTTGTAGATGGGTCAGGGGAGATTATTGGGCCATCATTTGAATTTATGGTAAAGGTGAAAACGGTAGACCCACGTGTTGGTGAAAATAACAGCATTTTAGTTTTTTTGGGATTTAGGATCAGACGATGTTCAGAAAGACAGTTTTCTATTGTATTAAAGGTGGTCTGGGTAGCTGACCATAACTCTATTGGAGATGTGGCTGAGCAAATCAGAGTAGAGTCATCAGCATATTGGATACAGCTGACTTTTGGGATGACAGTATCAAGGTCGGTAATGAAGATGGAGAACAGCAAGGGCCCTAGTATAGAGCCTTGTGGTACTCCAAGGGTGTTAGGTAGAAGGTTAGAGAGTTTGTTCCGCCAGAGGACAGCTTGCTGTCGACCATTCAGCTAGGATTGAAACCATTGAAGGGCTCTAGTATCTAGACAGAATGTTTGCAGGGTGTGGATTAAAAGTTGGTGATCAACCATATCGAATGCCTTGGAAAGATCCAAGAAGAGGGCTGAGGATATATAATTATTGTTATGATTATGGTTTATGGTGTTGGTAAAGGCTAGGAGGGCTGAAGTAGTGCTGTGATGCAGACAGAAGCCATGCTTAGTGTCTGCCATAAGGTGATTCTGGATTAGGTGGTGCATGAATTGTCTATGAATATATTTTTCCATAATCTTTGCAAGTGGAGAGAGCATAGCTATTGGCCTATAATTGGAGAATTCAGTAGAGCTGCCTCCTTTGTAAAGTGGGATTACATAGGATATTTTCCAGATGGTGGGAATTTTAGCTTCTACTATGGTTCGATTGATAGTATTGAGACGGGGTAAGCAATAGCATCAGCTGATTTTTGTAGGTACTCGGCAGGGAGTTGATCAGCAGAAAGTGTAGTAGGTTTTAATTTTTTGATCAAGGTACGGATAAGTGAAGTGGCAACTGGTTGGAAGCTGAATGCGAGTAGGTTTCTAGGGGTGCTACTTTCAGATCAGGGGAGCTAGGAGGTAGTTGACTAGCTAGGGCTTGAATTGTCTCAGTAAAGAATCGGTTACAACTGTCAGAAACATCTTCAGGGGTTTTATCAATAGTAGCAGCAGGGATTGGGGTTGAAGTTTGTCCAGGATGTAGTAGATTATTTAAACCTGCCCAAAACTTCTGAGGGTTATTTTGATTTACTGTCTATAAATTACAGTAGTATTGTTTTTTGTGTTGTAAAATTGATTTTTTGGTTTTGTTCCTGGATTGCCTGTATTTAATGTGATCTTGGGGGTCTTTAGAAGAACGCCATAAAGCCCATGCTTTGTTTCTAAGGGTAATTTTGAGTTTAGACTCTTTAGAAAGCCATGGCGCAGTTTTTGCCTTGGTGCTCTTTGAACGAACAGGTGCATGCAAATCAAGGATCTCAAGGAATTTGTTGTTAAATTATGCTACTGCTTCCTCTAAGGGGAGGTGTTTTAGAATAGACCAATTACATGAGTTTAGTTCTTGTTGGAATTTGGCAGGGTCAAAGTTGTTATTGTTTCTAACCTTTCTGAGTAAGGGTTGTTTGGAATTAATGGCTTTGTGCTTAGTTACATATGTGAGAAGGTGATCGCTTAGGCCATCAAGGAGGGTACCAGAGGTGTACAGTTGGGGGTGACTATTTATGAGTACCCAGTCAAGTATGCTTTCTTTTTGGTTGGGTTTACCTATCCTGGTAGGGGTGGATATAATTTGTGTAAATGCATGCAGGTTATTACGGGTGGTTGGGGATTCTGAGGAACAGGTGCCCCAGTCTATGTTAAAGTCTCCAAGTAGTAGGGTTTCTTGGGGGTAATGACATGATAGCCAGTGCAGGATATCTTCAAGTGTAGATATATTGTTACCTGGAGGAATGTGCATACAGATGATATTAATGCATTTATTTTTATTAAGTTGCAATTTGGTGGCAAGAATCTCTGAGTTATTAATCTGAGGTGGTTGTATTACATTTATGGTGACATTCAACTCAGATTTATAGAGTACAGCTACCCCACCCCCTTCCTCGAAGCACGATCCAGCCTGTGTATGTTATACCTAGGTGGTAACACTTCATTGTCTTTAGTGTTAGGTTTTAACCAGGTTTCAGATAAACAGAGAATCTCAGGGGAATGGACATCCAGAAGTGCATGCAATTCATGTACCTTGTTATTAATGCTTCTAATATTGAGATGACAGGCTAGGAGAGAGTTAGTTGGCCTGTTAATTGTAGGTTTGTAGCTTCAATTGCAAGTAGAGGAGTATGTGTATCTGAACTGGGTGAGCCAGGGTTGGGGTGAATATCACCACCAAGTATTAGGTTGAGTCTATACTTGGTGATGAACTTCAGGAATCTGTTTATTAGTTTGTAGTAGTATTTGGATTTAGAGCTAATGTGCCTGGGGTTGAGATGTTGATACAGTGAACAAGATGTTGGATAAAATCTGGTACTATATGATTGAAGGTGGGAGGATTTACAGCTGGGGTGATAGTATGGCCTTTTGGGACCTGAAATGCTGTGAGAAACTGGTTTTAATACAAGGTAAGGAGGTATGGTGCGAACAAGAGGGGTAGTAAAGAGGAGTATATCATTATCTGTGATTCAGCTAGTGAGTTAAGGAACTGCTTTACCTGGTGATGCAACACCAGAAGATAGAGTGGTGAGTTAAAGGTACTGGAAGGGGGATGGGAGAATGCCAGATGAAAGCTAATAGGTGCTAATAAAATGTAGGTAGAAGAATGGGGGTGGGAGGAATTATCCCAGATGAAAACAGATAGGATCTAGAAAGTGTGGGAGTGGCTATAGTACTATAAATTTAGAGGTACTGGGGGAGGCAGGTAATTGGGGGCAGGGAGGGGAACGAAGAGAGCCTGAGCATAGCGAGGGCAAACGTAGCGGGGCTATTGCAGTTTACAAGGTTTCCTAAGGTGTCCTAAAGTTATAAGGTAAGTATTATAGCTCTTAATGTAAGAGTCAGTTTACTTAAGTTACAGGGGAAGGAGGCAAACACTCAAGTAGAAAAAAAGAGCCCTATGGCTGACCAAAATGGTGACCTGCTTAATTACACAGCACTGTAAGTGAAAGCTTAACAAATGCTTTGTGTGTGCAACCTACTCTGCTTAAATGCTGAGACAAACTGATTGCAGTCCTGTAGACACCGTTTTGTAGGAAACTGTAAAGTTCAATCTGCTTAAATGCTGAGACAAACTTTTTGCAGTCCTGTAGGCACCGTTTTGTAGGGAACTGTAGAGTTCAATCTGCTTAAATGCTGAGACAAACTGATTGCAGACCTGTAGACATCGTTTTGTAGGGAACTTTAGAGTTCAATCTGCTTAAATGCTAAGACAAACTGATTGTAGTCCTGTAGACACCATTTTGTAGGGAACTGTAGAGTTCAATCTACTTAAATGCTGAGACAAACTGATTGCAGTCCTGTAGACACTGTTTTATATGGAACTGTAGAGCTCAATCTGCTTAAATGCTGAGACAAACTGATTGCAGTCCTATAGTCCAGACTATTTCTGAGACTTTTACATTGCACAGGACTACAGAGAGTTTACAGTGGCATAAGCTGTCCACATCATCATCTCCATATATTGGCACCCACCTATATCTAACCATGTCAATATAACTGTCTTTCAGATGGTAAACAGACTTAGGGTTGACAATTCTTCCCCACAGGAGAACAAAGTTATAATAGATGCTCTGCACCAATATGGACTGAGACTCCATGTACAGGTAGGAAATACACTATAGATTAATGGTCTGGACTGACCACACCAGCAAGATTAATGCTGTGGGAGGTCACAACAGATCCCAGGTAGCCCATCTCAGATGGTGCTCTGACATGATCCTTCATGCAGCCAACAGGATACGCCAGTATGAGTGGTTGAGTGGTGCCACCAGTGGTAGCCCACCATTGACACCCCCTTATGAGATCACAGTTTTTTGCATCACTGCATATTATGAGTGGAGAGTGCCACATTCCCAGTGGTGTAATAGATGCAAGTATTCTAGGCTGCACATGTATGTCCTACATTGCATAACATTGATGCATACGGATTAAATCACTACATATTGTTGTGGCATGCATATTCATATATTGTCATTTTTCTGTTGCTGTTGCAGAATTGCATTGTGAATATGGATCCACACAGGGTGATGGACCAACATAAGTGTATTGACATATAGCCATACAGCTGCAGTACATCAATAACGGTTCAACCAACATGTGTATTGTTGTCTGCATTCATTTGCACAGGTCCATCTACTTCGGCACAACAGCAGGACACAGCAGATGAATGTCTCCATATACTTTTACTGTGACTATTACCAGTTATTGCCTCTGTCTCCTGCCATGCCAGTGCTGTTTACTGTCATATTGATATTTCTCTCACATTGTAAAATTCAGGTGCATGTGCGGGCACCTACAGACAGACTAGGTATGTTTTCCCAACATGTTCATAGGCTGCAGCAAATTGTAGCAGACCTGTGTTGTATGAAATTAATGTTGCTGTTTTTCCACACAGGGACATCTGGCCAACAGGTGCACTATACATCACATGCATATCAGCAGACCCTATTACAGTGATGTATATGTCATCTTGTGACTATGCCAGTGCCTACTCACATGACTGTGTTTGCTTTCAGTATTCGTTCCCACTGCAGGACCCATATTACGACATACAAACTCACCACATCAGGAGGGTGTCACTGGCATGCTATTATCTCTCTTCATACATTTCATTGCTTAATCCTGATGTTATTTTCTATTAATGCTGTGTACTTCTACCCCTGCATAGGACAGCCGCCATAAGCAAGCATCTCAGCCACAAGCAACTGATATGTGCATGTATTACCTACTGTGCTTTTCACCTCTGTTGGAATGATCAGTGCTGGCAAGGATGAGATTAAGAATGCTGTGTTTATACCTTTGTTTCCTGCAATACTTGCATTTCATCCCACTCATCTAGTGCCGTCTTCCCACAAGGACATGTCAGGTGTGTGTTATTCTTGTATTCCTCACATACATCATGAATGTTACAAATGTAACATAATTGTCAACTCCCTGTTATATAGGCTCAGTGGCCCATACAGAGACAGGACCTCCTGGTAAGTCATTACTATCTGTAACATTGTAGTGACTTACATGTGGCATATGTCATTAATGACATATAGTATGTGATCTAAGCACATATTCCTGACCTGTGTCTTCTTTCTCTTCTTTTAGCATGCCCACTGCCTTTATTCTCCATTAGCCCATCCACTGATCCCAGCCTGGGATCTGATGTGTTTCAGCATAGTAGCATGGCCCCTGGTACATAGGACACAGACTTAGTGATACAGTCTGACACAGATGCTGGCAGTCATGTGGATGAGGCTGTATCGTCAGATGTGGATGAAAACCTGTCCAGCCATTCTGACAATGAGGAAAATCAAATGGTGAACAGGATAAGGCCTGTGGACCACAGCCCATGTTGAGTCTCCTAGTGATTTTGACACTTCCCTACAGCTCATCAATACTACCCATTGCAGTAGATGTAATCATGTAGCTGGTGTGCATGAGACTGTGGCAGAGGGTGTCCAACAACTCTTACAGGCAAATGAACATTCCCATGAACATCATGGATCTGATATTCATGCACTTGCCCATTCCACGGATCATGTTGCACACCAGCTGGATGTTCCATATGTAGGACAGTAGCGCAGACATGTTGAGGTTATGGTGTCACTGGCTTCACAGAATGAAAGCATGTTATCTGTGGCACAGTCTATTAAATACCTGGCTATGACAGTGCTACAGCAGTGCCATAGTTTAAACAGGGTTCTGCATGCTCTGACTATGCTTAGCCAGTTGCCACATGGGAGAGACAGGGCCCCTCTCAGCAGACTAAACCTTGTCAATTGGGTATAAATGTGTATAGTGCAACATGCACACCATCCCATGTGGACCAAGCAGACACAACCAGGTAGTCAACTCTCACTCATTCTCCTTCCATCAGTGTGCCTTTATATGCTGGCATCACCCCATCAGTCTCCTCTGTGGAGCAACCTGGGCCAAGTGTTTCCATACATCGTAGAGGCAGCCTGGACTGTGGTGTGAGCCATCAGCATGGGCACCATAGACTGTGTTTGAGTAACACTGGCAGTTGATCCACTTTGCCCAATAGTGTCAGGCTCACCCCATGATTGCTGTGCAGACTACTGATAATGTCATCTCTCTGTGGTTGTTGTGAAGTCTGATGCCACAGGAATCTGATATTTTTAATAACCATAGGTGACTCCATTTAGTACATTACAGTTTATTCATATTTTACTTTGACATATGCTGCTTTAGTACTGGCAACAGTTATGCATTATGTCCTGAGTTTCTTTTCTGTATTCAGCTTTTGATAGTGGACAAATAGGAATGTGTTTCACAGATGTATGTTCATTGTTGTCCACCATACACACATACACCACTATGAGTCTGCATGCATACCTGTGTCACTTGTGATATGAGTTGATTTGCATATGCTTATACTGTTAAATGTTAGAATTATGTTGCAACATCTGATGCTCAGTGTGTACATCTACTAGCTAATTGCCGTTAGATGCAATACCTAAACATTAATGTTTATTATGTATACTTCTGTATCTGTGGCTTGTCATGACTCAGTGTTGTGTTTTACATGCTGCCCTGTTGCCTGCCCCTGGACTTGTGGTTGCACTCTCCATCATTCACATCTGTTGCTTCTGCCCTTATGTGCTCTACCTCAGATAGCTGTGGAATGTCATCTTCAGATATCTGGGGGCTGTTGGAGTAGTTCATCCACATCTGCAGCTGGAAGACTGCAATGTGCTGGTGTTAGCATATTGTGTTGCATGTTCACACAGTAATCATATGTGCTGCCTTTGCAGTGCATTCTGGATTAACAGGAATGCAAGTGCAGTCTATTGCACCAAGTACATGTGGGAAGTTTGTGAGGTTATAGAACTGGAGCATAATAGTTCTCCATTCCATGGGGGTAGATGCTGAGTGTATGTACTCATCCATACTGTTGCATATTGCTGCCAGGAATTTTGACAGGATATCACGGTAGCGTTGTCACCTCACAGTAAGATGCTGTCTGGTTCGACTCTCAGCTAGAGTGTCTTCTGCGTGGAGACATGCGTGAATGGACGTTCCTTCACTGAAGGTTGTGCATCAGGGCTGGCAACTCGGCACGTAAAAATCAACTGCCAATCATTAGCGGACCTGAGTTCCGCTGTGGCGACCCCTAACCGGGAAAAGCCGAAAGACACAACAACAATAACAATCACTAGCAGCTGCCTGCGACACTCCTACAGCATCCCCACATGTCTTGAGAATGTCTGAGATGCCAGAAAACTTAGGACCAGACATACTTTTGTCTTGAGAGGGATGGGGATGCCTCACAATGTTCGCACAGATACATGGGGAACACATGCTGTACACAGCCTGCACTAAGCTATCTGTCTAGGCAGTACCTGTCAATAATTTGTTGATCTGACAGTTGGCTTAGTTACAACCTTGCTTTCTGTCTAACTGGGTGCCTTCTAGGATGCACAGCCATATCCACCTCCATAGCTTCCAGTACCAAAGCCTATTACAGTTCATTCACTGCAGGTAGCATTTTTTTTTTTTGGTCATTATTATTACCTATTTCATAGGATTCCTTGAAAATAGCTTCCATTCCCTACATTTCAATATGTCATTTGCCAAGAATTTCAGAAACAGATTTGGCATTGCAGCTTGTCCCATTTAAGCTGTATTGGGCACACAAGATGAGCTTTGGAAATCAATAGACATGCCCAGAATCTGTAATTATTCTGTGCTGAATAGTTAAGTATTCGGACTGCTTGTGATGTATTCTGAAATAGCATCTACAGCTGGTGCAATGAAGTCTTCCTTTGGCATGCTGCACTGTCCACAGCTATCTTTTGGAATCCAGCCCAATAAAATCGTCAATCAGATCCACTGGGCCATTCCATAAAATAAATGCATTATCCAAATACACCTAAAATAAAGTTTATAGTACTTGTAATATTCTGAAAGGAAAATATGTTTCATTTCCCAGCTAAACAGAACAATATTAGTGGAAATGGGTACATATGATCACCCATTGTTACTTCTTTAATTTGTTTATAAATAAACCCTTCACAATAAATATAATTGTTATTATAAATGGCCCCCATAAAATCCATAATTAAACTAATTTAATTTCCTTAAAGAAATTTACACTCTAAAACACTTTAAATGAATTAAACCTTCATGCTTTGGGATGCATGTAAACAAACTGACTCAATAGTTGCAAAATTAAATTAATAATAAAATAAATGTTTTACTTCAGTCTAGTTAGGAGGTATGTTGGAAAGGTAGCATGGCTTTATGGGGTGAGGTATGCACAGATACAAGGATACAGATGCAGGCAATGGAGATAGAAAAGACTGCAGTTAGAAAAAATAAAAAATACAGGGAAAGATAGAGGGTACCTTATGTCATCAGAAATCCAGTTCCACACCCTGATGGACATCTTCAAAAAGATTACCTGCTACAGAAGGGCCAAAAGCCTGGAACACAGAAAGTACGATACCCTTGCAAAATAATGGAAACAGGAAAAACACATGGAATTACAACCCTGTTACATTAACAACAGTGGCAAGGTCTGTCACTGGAAGCATCAGGAGGGGAAGGCTGGCAGTAGTTCTAGAGGTACAACAATCTCTAAATCAGCAACCAACATGGACCTATGATCAGAAGGAGATGTCAGTTAAATCTGATCCAATTTTACGACTAGACTGAAGGTAGACTTCACAGGGGACATGCCTGTAGATACAATCTACCAGGAATTAATTAAAACCTTTAACTAAGTCACAGACAGGATTCTGAAATGAACTCTGGAGAATCTGATTGTGAAAGCAAAACTAAGGAGTTGGCTATGTGATTGAATGGTACCACACAGAGGGCTAACGGGAGAAGGAAGACATCAGGATGTCAAGAATTAGTAAACCAATTATTAAAGCACTGCTTGGGTCTGTTCTAAGTACAATACTGCTTAGTATGTTTATTTTAGATATATCTGCGGGAATAGAGTACAGAATCATAGTGTTTCCTGATGGCGCATTAACAGGTGTGGCAATAGGAGGGAACTGGAAAGTCAGAAAAATTTGTCTGTAAAGTAGCAGTTAAGTTTCAGTGGGAATAAATTTGAACTACTGCCGCTGGACCACAAATCCTGGTTTAAAGTATCGGTTGGGGTAGTGTAACTAATAGTAACAGAGTAGTAAAGGAATTAGGGTTGTTGGTCACATCTGGATAGGACCACTAAGAGTAGAGTGAGAGGGCAGAACAACAGCAGACAGAATGATAGTTTGAATCCTCAGTGGGATGGATTCTGGAAGGCAAAGATGTACCCCGGGATTCATGAAGCTTGCGCCAGGCGCAGGCGTAGCGTAGGCAGAATAATGCCAAAGATGGCCGTCGAGCGATTCAGGTACAATCCAATTCCATGTGCACTACCGGCATACACCAGAACTGCACAGCCCATGGCATAGGTATGCTAATCACCCCATGCACAGTGCCGTACCATGCAAATGAAGGCAGATAGCGATTCATGAAGTGGTGCAGGCATAGCGTAAGCCCACAGAAATGTAAACCAAAAAACACGGTTTACAATTTCCCAAACAGAACATCGGAGCTATGGAAGCGGACCAGACTCATGTATTACAAAGTTAACATATGCTAATGGCTAAATACACAGCCAATGGCATAAGAAAAGATGCACAACACCTAAAAAACAACATTTAATGTCATGTCCACAGTAACGCACAGTACAACCGCAGGGCATGTGTGCACAAACAGGAACATAAAGAAATTATATACAAATGTCATAAAATCGCAATGTAATACAAATCAGGTTTATACCATAATACGCAATGGTAGGCATGGAACACCACAACCAAGGTGCAAGGGTTGCTAAGGGCCTGCATCAGTGTTCGGCACGGTAACTATGAATTAGTAGTCAATGCCATGCAAATGAGGCAGGTAATACTGAATCGCAAACGTCCCACCGGACGAAGGTTGTACCATACAACGTAGCGCTATAACACTGAGGAGTGGCTCAGAGGAGATACATGACATCAGCAGAGGGGTGTGCCACCATAGCAGAAAGCACATTGGAGCAATGCAAATCTGGCCTGGCTGTTGCTAAGCAAAGCTGCAGGACAGGGGTGGTGAGGAAGGTATAGAATCGTTTAGCTGAGAGCACACATGGTGGCTGAAAGCGCATGTGTAAGGGGATGAAAACGTGCCCAAAACCCGGTAAGTGGATGCACGCGCAGCGAATAATAGCACAAACAGGAAGGTCAGGGGAAGAAAAGAAGGAAATGCCAAAGTAGGGTAATTGGAGTACTAATGAGCAATTAACACCAATCACCTCACGGCGGCCAATCGACGGCAGCTGACAAGTCTGCTCGCAGAAACCTGCAAAACAGGATAGGGGAGGCATTGGAATGAAAAGAAAGGAGGGGAAGCACTGGATTGCAAAGATAGGAGATCTGTCATAGCAGAGCAAAGCAAACTGACAGTAGACTGGCAATAGCACACATTACGCAAGATAAGCCTGGTCTAGGAAAGTACAAATGAAAACAGGATGCTGGATGCATGCCAGAAAATGGTAGGTGGAACGTGCAGAAATGTAAAGGGAAGGTCAAGAGGTAATCCACGGCAGCCAAATGTAATTCAACACCAAAGGCACCACAATAGTAGTCCCGGTAGGAAAACACATAAGATACCCTGTAGCTACGATTGTACATACACACCCTATGACATCATTGGTGTTCACAGCACAATAGTATAAAGTGTGAAAGCACCCTGCACACACCTGTGTATTCCCAAATACTGCACCATAGGTGCAAACACATGGGGAACTTTTAAAATGTACATGTTGGGAGCTGCCATAGCTGTGATTCATCACCATGTGTTAGATACTGATGGTGTTGTGGAGGATGATGCCGACAACCACCGCAGGAGGAGGAGAAGAGTGTTCAGACCAAGGGTAACCTACCAGGGGCTACATGATCTGGAGATAGTAGAGCATTACAGGGTGGACAGGGACATCTTACAGCAAATAGTGGAGCTGTGCCGGCCATGCCTGAGAACCAGAAACAACAGAGGGAACCCATCCCAGTGGACACGAAGGTATGTGTAAGCTTGCGAACACTAGCCACAGGTACCTTTCAAAGGCCAACTGGAGATATAATGGGGATCTCACAGGCATCGGCATCCAGGGTACTACACCAATTCCTGGATGCCATGTTACCACATGCCAATGAGCATATATACTTCCCCCAAACTCAGGAGGAGTTGGCCAGCAATATGCGTCACTTCCACCATGTGGCACACTACCCGGGTGGTGACTTGATTTGTATGTGCGTGCAGTCTATCACACCCAGTACTTCCGGGTAGTGTGCCACATGGTGGCACACTACCCAGTACTTCCGGGTAGTGTGCCACCATGTGGCACACTACCCGGAAGTACTGGGTGTGATAGACTGCACGCACATACAAATCAAGTCACCACCCGGTGAGCATGGTAGGCGCTACATAAACCGCAAGGGATTCCACTCCATCAACTGCCAGGTCATGTGCAATGCCCAGGGCATTATCATGGATGTGTGTGCTGGCAGCCCTGGAAGCTACCATGACTCCCATATCTGGCATGCCTCACAGCTGTATCAGGTATTTGTCAGGGGGGACATCCCACATGGCCACCTTGTGGGGGATGCTGGCTATGCACTGGAGCCGTGGATGATGACTCCCATCAGAAATGCACACACACCGATGCAAGAACGCCATAATAAGGCACACGCACAAACCAGAATCATCATAGAGCGTGTGTTCGGGATGCTGAAATCACGGTTCCAGTGCTTGACACATCTGGTGGAGCCTTGCAGTACTCTCCAGGCACGTGTGCCCACATCATCATAGTATGTGCCATGCTACATAATATGATCCTGCAGAAACAGCTGCAGCAGGGACAAAATGGTGAAGGCCCTCATAGCCCACCGCAATTGCCAAGGTCATCACAGGCACAGAGGGATTCAGACCACAAACACACTGTGCCAGCCCCAGTAGGCAGACAGAGGTGTGCCCAATAAGCCTATGCCTTGGCAAAGAGGGAACGTATAGCACATGCTCTGACACACCTCTCCACCTGCACACACAGTAAAATGGATGGCACACAAACACGACCACCTGTAAATTGTAATGTATAGGTGGCCCACTGTGTGAATCCTACATAGGCAGACCTCAAACATTGTACACACAACAGCTAATGGAACACGGAATGTCAACACCTGAACAGTACATGCGCCTATCAGCATATGGTGGTGCTGTGTGTATAGGTTCCCAGGTACATCGGTAGGTACACAGCCGATTGTCAGAGGCCATACACCAAATGGGGCAAACAGTGTCCACTGTCACCACAACATTGAGTAACCAACTGTCGCTTAGTGGAGCAGAGGCAATCGCGGGAGCACATGTGTGTTGGCACTGTTCTGCACACAGTCATCACGGAGTCCCTGCTGCATTAATGAGGGGCTCTACACAATAAAATCATGGATGTTGTGTCAAGGCATGGGTTGTACCCATGACAGGTATTTGTCACCCCAGCATGCCCCACCTACGGTTGTTTGAAGGTGTAGCACAGTATCGTGTGTGGCTCACTGTGATATATATATATATACACCCAGTGCCGGAGCACATCCAGTAAACATCACATGGACACACCATTAACTGGACTCATCAATATGTAAACTAACTGAGTTACCCATGTGAGTGCAGTATGGAGTAACAGCCGTAGTATACTCCACGTACAAAATGACATAACACGTGTACATATCCCAGATATCCATGTGTTAAATGCAGTGACCGTCGTGCATGTTCCCGGTCCCACATCCTGCAAGGGATGTAACGTAATCCCAAAGCCACGAGTAATGCATGTCGGATGCAGGTCATCAGATCATGTTTAGCACACGTTAGCGGGAATATGCATTGCCCACTGCTGGTAAGCGATGTTTAAATATGACTATACGGATATGCATGAAACAGGGATAAGCTACTCCGAATATCGCGCAGATCACGGTCAATGATGTCCTGAACAGGTGAAACCAGCATTATCCACCCCTGTACTAATAGCGCCTGCTCTGAAGGGTAAAACGACCACTGCCAGGAGTAGAACACGCAATCATGTATAGAATCACCTAACACTATTGCTAGCCAAGATGTACCTATGATAGGGTTGCCACCTCTGCAAATGACCAATGTGGGACATACGTCAGATGTCTGCAGGCTGACACATACATCCGGCCAGTATGAAAATCAGAACTTCACTGTTTTGCCTAGATAAATGCTTATTCTTGTAATGTTTACTTACTCATTCTGTGTCTATAACATATAGGTGGTTCGGATGCAGAATAACTGTTATATGCAACTATTACATAAACTATAGGAAATAAGTATGTCCTACAGTCTCAGCACATTTGCCATGCTTACAAATATTTTGCAGGACACAACTGCCCAAAGAGGGACTGTCCCTCACAAAGTGGGACAGCTGGTAAGCCTAACCTACGGTAGGTGTGTAATGTGACAGGTACAGACACAAACATGCGGAGTCCAGGAAACAGTATACACCGACAAGTACACAATGAAAGGTGTAGCTTGCCTGTCACTTTCCCTGTCAGTTTATATATATATATATATATATATATATATATATATATATATACATATATTACTCAAAAAACCAGACACAAATCGCACCAAGCCCAAGAAATGAATGAACAAATCCCAATGAGGAAGGCAAAACATGATACTGTAGAAATGGCAATATAATCCAAAGGAAGTTGCAGCTCAAAAAGATCTTACATAAAATACTTTTATTGTACAAAAGTGGCGCTGCGATGTTATCCACACGCCATCAGACAAAACTAAACACAACTCTTAGCTTATATAAAGAGTTCAAAGCAAATAAAACAATTATCCAATTAACTACACAGGAAATAAGGATTTTAAAGGCATAATGCTTTAAAATGCAAGTCACTGTTTCATTTAATAATACTTGCATGCAATATATATTTATTAAATGTTCATGCATACAAGAAACATAAAATCATTATAAAAAATCAGTTTAATATAAAAACTCCTGTATAACCTAAGATTATGAACTACACTGTGTGAATGTTAGTTGTGTAATCCCAACATATCAAATAAAACTGAGTATATTGCAAGTCCTACAGCAACTGAAAAAGGGTGTGACTGGTGAACCAGCAAGCTCTTGGTTGCAAAATATGACAACTTGTTCCAGAGACACCATATGAATGTAGAACTATGGAACGGATGTAAACCTAACTGAAGACCTAACAGGATCTAACAAGAAATCTAACAAAATAAGTAAATGTGAATGTATAAGAAAACAGAACAACTAATAAAATAGTGATGGCAGTCACTAAAACAAAATATAATATCAAGTTACATAGGCTTGTGTCTACACTTCTTAGAAGCAAGATGTGGCTTGATCGATACATGCTCATTCATACCCCTCCCCCTATGGGATGCTAATCTAAATATCCAGTTCATTTCTGCCTCTTCTGTATGGTTAACTATGTTTCCCAAACGGATATTCTCATGTTCAACATGTAGAACCTGAAACTGGAAAGTATGTTCAGGTCCTTCATGAAGCATGTGCTTGGCCAGCGCACTATATTCCTGTCCACGTGTATAGCAATAGAAATGATCCCTTATCCTCTCACGCAATGTTCTATTGGTTTTACCCACATAGAAATGAAAGCAAACTATGCAATGAGCAACATAAACTACATTCTTAGTGCAGCAGTTGCTATTGCATCTGATGTCCCACAGGCGTCCAGTGTCAGGATGCCTGAAGTAGTGTGACTCATCTATATGGATACACTGAACACATTTCCCACATTTCTGAGTAGCTGTAAAGCTATCCATCTTGAACTGTCTATCGCTATTGCTGGCATTAGCATGACATAAAATTTGCTTTAAATTCTTCATATTTCTGTAGATAAAGGTAGGTTGGTCCCCAACCAAATCCTTAACTTTATCATCAACTACTAGAATGTTCCAATTATCTGAAAAAGCTTTCTGCACTACATGCCTATTATGGCTAAATGGTATTATAATAGGAATAACTTCCTTGTTGCTCCCTCGATTACCCCTCACTCTGCTGGATTCAATTTCTTTTCTGGAAAAATATGGTTTAGCCCGAGTAGTCCTTAAACCATCAATACTATGATATGCCCTCGAGATTTCTTCAATTTTGTATCCCCGTTGTTGGAAACCTTTCTCTAATACATGCAATTGCTGTTGAAAATGTGAATCGAGACATGATAGTCTCGAAGACCTC
Source organism: Protopterus annectens (assembly GCF_019279795.1). Taxonomy (NCBI): domain Eukaryota; kingdom Metazoa; phylum Chordata; order Ceratodontiformes; family Protopteridae; genus Protopterus; species Protopterus annectens. Next base: position 964,460,422 of record NC_056745.1, read on the forward strand.
ATGGCTTGTCCTTTAATGATGTTGGGGAATATCTTGGGGTTATGCATACTGTAGACACAAGCCTATGTAACTTGATATTATATTTTGTTTTAGTGACTGCCATCACTATTTTATTAGTTGTTCTGTTTTCTTATACATTCACATTTACTTATTTTGTTAGATTTCTTGTTAGATCCTGTTAGGTCTTCAGTTAGGTTTACATAGTTCTACATTCATATGGTGTCTCTGGAACAAGTTGTCATATTTTGCAACCAAGAGCTTGCTGGTTCACCAGTCACACCCTTTTTCAGTTGCTGTAGGGACTTGCAATATACTCAGTTTTATTTGATATGTTGGGATTACACAACTAACATTCACACAGTGTAGTTCATAATCTTAGGTTATACAGGAGTTTTTATATATTTTTAAACTGATTTTTTATAATGATTTTATGTTTCTTGTATGCATGAACATTTAATAAATATATATTGCATGCAAGTATTATTAAATGAAACAGTGACTTGCATTTTAAAGCATTATGCCTTTAAAATCCTTATTTCCTGTGTAGTTAATTGGATAATTGTTTTACTTGCTTTGAACTCTCTTATATAAGCTTAAGAGTTGTGTTTAGTTTTGTCTGATGAAGCGGTGTGGATAACATCGCAAGCCACTTTGTACAATAAAAGTATTTTATGTAAGATCTTTTTGAGCTGCAACTTCCTTTGGATTATATTGCCATTTCTACAGCATTGTGTTTTGCCTTCCTCATTGGGATTTGTTTATATATATATATATATATATATATATATATGTACACATATATACATATATATAATACAGATAGAAAGGGCGATAGAGTGATATATGTTGATATATACGGATTCAACGATATCTGCAAATATATATGGATAGGTCAACGACATTCATAACACATTGGAGGTACAAATAAATAGAATACCACCAACTATGGAATGTGTAACATACCAACACGGGTAACCACGAGGCTGAAAGACTGAAAGAACACAGTACCAGAACAGTACAACCGCGAGTAATAGTATGACGATATGAAGGGACATGTAGTTACCTCTGCCGGTGTTGCGGTCCACATAGGTACTGTGTTCAACTGTGTTTGTGAGTGCCGTAGTCTGTGTATGTGTGCGTTGAGGGTGCCGTGTGAGTCTCCATGTGACTGTATTGTGTGTGTGTGCCCGCATCGTGTGTTTGTTAGTGCCAACTCAGAGGTAGATCATTATGGTAGGTGTGGGTATAGCTAGCCGTACGCATACGGTTACCACCTATCCCACATTAGGAGGGACAGCCCCTCCCTGGGCAGGTGTGTCCTGACATAAAACATAACAAAGGGCAAATGTCCGAGATTGTAGGACATTAATATGTCCCATATATTATGTAATAGTTGCATTAAATAGTTATTCCTGTATGTAAGAAACGTAAATGTTACATGCAATATGATAAGTAGCCAAAGTCCCACAACAATAGGTATGTATTGAGGATAAAAGTATGTGCTATCCTGTGTACTGACCGTGGCTATGTGTCCGCCTGTAAACACCACTGTGTGTCCCGCAAGTGTCTAACAATGGCCATATGAAAAGGTGGCAACCCATGGCAAAGAGGTTCTGTTACCAACACAACCGCAATGACTGCAAATATCTGGGACAGAAATACACGAGATAGCTATCATTTAGACATATCCCTTTACATATCGCTGCAATTCCGGAGGTATGGAAGTATCAACCTCACCTGCATATGACATAGAAACCAATTAACAATGCCCCAATGTAAAATCCCATAACATAAGTCTACTAACTGATAGCTCTTTAATTAGGGACGGAGCCCACACACATATATATGGAATATATAGAAATGCAAGCCCCACAAACCTGTATATGCTACATACACCCACCGATATCCCCCACACTAGAAACTATAGCAATACAGACCGTAATAACAGCACAAAATCCAGTCAGTCAATTACATCTGCAGAACCGTCAACATACCTTGTGAGAGGCACAATTAAAGGCACCATGCATAATTGTAGCCATTGTATAATGTGACAAACAGCGATGTTACAGGTTTTGTTTGCAATAGTCCGTTATCAGATGGTTGGGATGACAGATACACCCACATGTTGAACCACATACTCTAGCTGTCACACACAATCCACAGAGGACATGAATCCAAAGTATACTTGTCTCTACACATAGCAGTTGCAATTACACACAACAAAACACAATACAGGCCGTCTCCCTGAAGATAGGGCAAATGGGCAACGCCCAAGTGGAGAATTCAATTATACCCCACTGTTGCCACATAATTGGCGAACAGAGTAGCTGCACAGCTGATATGCAAGTAATTAGTCACTCAGGAACACCAATTGGTGGCAGGAAACCACATGTTACAGGTATCGACGTATATCAGGATGACTTGCCAGACATTCAAACCGTATGCTCATACCATATACCTGTTTAAGCAGTGTGAGAGAGATAAGCAGTGTGAGAGAGATAGAGATGAAAGTTCGGAACGATAACAAGGTATGTAGAACACTCGGTATGTAGGTTTATGTATAGCATGTTTTGTATTAATTATTTACTGTATGTATAGCCTGGTTTGCATTAATTAAAAGTGTCCGCAATGCATAAAATGAGAAAAGGTATTTATGTAGTGATGTCTTGCTGAGCATACTTATGCTTGTAGAAACTGTGCGTCCAGCAGTGGGCCACAAGGTACACATCACAGACACCACAAGGGGTGCTACATGAGTGCTTTAAACAGAACAATTCCATACAACCCGCCGTCAGTGGTAGGGTATGTCCAACAAGTACGTGCCATAGCAGGGGATAGTATATGTTGATATACTGTCACAGTAGGCATGTGTATGGGCATATAACGACAATGACATGTGTAAGGTGGTCCGGCTGTGCAAGTATGCTTTGCATTACGGGATACTATGTAAAATATGTGTAATGTATAGTATTGTAGGTAGATATGTCAAATATTCTACACAGCATAACAGGCATATCATGCATACCAAAGGTATCGTCTATTGGCATGTACAATAACAGGATACATATGGCTTATAGGCATGGGACATTGTAATTGCATGATAGCTAATCTAAATGGAAGGGCTACCAAGTAACCATGCACAAAGGACATGTAATAGCTTCACAGGTTCATAGTGGGATACTATGCAGTCTGGCACGTGTATGTGTAAGCACAACTACAGTGTTCACACCAGTGGCACCTCTCTAGGGTAGTGTCCTGTGCACAGCAGAGCCATGTGTTACCTGCACCTCTGCACAGTACAGTCACTGCAGTGATCCCTGGCGTATGTGTCCCCCAACCACCAAGGGAGGTATCACATGAACAGTGCTACTGAGTGTCCCTGTGTGATGTACATAAGACTCCTGTTCCAAAGCATGGTGAGTGTCCGGTTTGGGAATATAACCCTCAAGCGCATCCCACTCATTGTTGCTTGTGTGCACATATCCATGGGCATTTTGCTCACAGTGGCTTTTGTTTATGTCGCGTATGTGGAGTATATCCATTAATACTGTTGTGGACATGGGCCCTGTCTGTTCAGCAGAGGTCACCCCTGAGTATGTAGTATACAAATGTGTACAGACATGGTGTCCGTAGTTCAGCCGCATACTTCGACTGTTGGAGCTCAATAAACATTAAGGCGTGTTAATGTTGTGGTATGTAAAGCTGTAGCTGTTGTGTAAGGTACACCCTAAATGGGGTGGCGTACCCTTGAATGTGTGTAGAAGTATTGGGTTCAGAGATACAATGGGTGCCTATTTACCAGCTACACACCCAGTATAGATACGTGTGGCCACGTAGAAGGATATCCATGCCACAGTGGCAATATGGTAACCACAGGAGTGGGTGCGACATACGTGTGTACTACGAACATGTACAATGTGACATGTATGTAGGGGACTACCACCTATGTGATAGTCAGTGGGTGAATGGTGTAATGCAAAGGTAATGTTCATGCAGCTTGAGGCCATGATATTCATATCAGGTGTCTGTCACAGTGACACCCATTTGGATAGAGTCTTTATCAGCTGGTGGATCAATCATGGCACTTTGTATGCAGGAGTTTGTAAAGCTAGGAAGGGAAAGTCCCTCTGTGCTAGCCTGTACCTCAGGGAAGCATATACTGAACATGAGGGGCCCTATGACTGAGGACTGTGGTATGCAAAGTGTAACTGAAATGCAGTAGGTACTATGGTATGCTACCCTCATTGTGTGTGTCCTGTCCATGAACCATGTTGCATAACATCCTGAGACATAGGGTACGATGTGCAGGTGGATGTATATGTTGTCAATACTAGAATGGAGAATGGTGCTATAAGGCAATGAGAGGACAATGCAGGATGCGTGGACCCCCGTACCATCGTCAACTACCCTGGTAACTGTATGAAAGGAGTCCACCAGGTGTAGGGACCATGCTCTGGCCCTAACAAGTCCAACCCAGGTGGCATCACAGGACTGGAGCCCAACAATGTCTCTGTGAATGACGTCCATGATGATGTGCCCCATAGCCATGCAGAACAGTCCAGTCAGGTGTGTAGGACTATAGTCCCACACATGCATTGTGGTGCCACCTGTGTGGAGTGTGATAACTGTTGCTGTGTGCCATTCAGGGGCCACAATGTCTGATACAAGGCTATTACTAAATATGTTGGCCTAGTGGGGAGACATGTCATTCAAAGGTTTGCGGACATCACAACCTGGGACTTTGGAAGGTGACATGGGGCCAGTGTCCCAGGACATACAGAGTGCTGGTTAGTACTGTGTTGGTGTGACCGCAGGGACACCGCTATGTTCCTGCATGGATTGTGGCCCTGTATTGAGTGTCTGGGTGTAATGTTAGCATTGAATCCATCCACCAGCATGTTGCCTACATCACCTGGGTCTGTAATGTTCCTCAGTGATTGTTGTATGTGAAAGCAGATGTGGGTATTGCCACTGACTACTGACATACCACCATAATGCCTTGTGGTACACCCCGGAATGTGTCACAGTAATGTTTACATAGCTAGTCATGGAGTATGTGATGAGGGATCCCATGGCCCTACCGAGGCTGACCAGTGAGCTACCCCACCCATGGGATTGTACACCACTGTGCAACAGCCTCCACCTGTTGTTGTACATTATGTCCATGGAACATGACCACCAGAGTGGCGTCTTTTATCTGTTGTGTACCATCATGGCTCTGTGTGGAATAGCATGATCCATGCAGTAGTGTACGTGCTAATGAAATGCACTGGGGTATGTTTCAGTGTTTGTATGTGCATTGTCCATCTGCACGGGTGTCATGACGTCAACAACCGCTGTCATAAGATGTCTGTAGTAGGTGTTGTAGTACTCATTTACTGTGTATGCCGTGAAGGGTGTAGTGCCGGGATTTGGCTAACAAGGGTGATTAGCATATGTCCAGAATCCACCAATGAGGGGAAAACCTCAGGTGTGGAACACAAGTCACATGTTGGTAGTGTTCATGTCAAGTATAATGTTGGTCTTGGAGGTGGTGTGTATGGGTTGATCCAGCCGAGTGGAAGTTATGACTCAAGGATGTGTCGGTACATGAGTGGCTATCCCAGTTAAGTGTGGGGTAGTGTCAGTCACACATCAGTAGTAGCTGTCTGAGCCCTACTGTCCAGTACATCAACAAATGAGGTCTGGTAACCGTGGGGTATGTTGTTGAATCTGTAGCTGGTTACAATGTGTATAGCGGTTCTGGACACAGTTAGTTGCACGTGGAGCACCTCTGATGCATTGTGCTAAGTAACTAGCCAGGATGTGTGTACAACATAGTGGGATATGGGAACACATCAGCTGTGGGTGTGGAGGTACAGGTATGTGCCTGAAAGGTATGGTCTGTCTATAACCTGTCATTGCAGGTGTGCTCTGCAGAGCCTAGAGGCAGGTCCCAGTCACTGCAGAGATATTGGAGTGGTGCATTATAAGGTGTGCCTTGCCTGCGTGCGTCACACAGGAAGATGCAAGCATTGTGTCACATGACCCATGTCTTGGTTGCCAGTTCTCTTTCCGCCGGTGACTATTATTGGAAACTGTGCAAGACAGGCAGTATAGAAGCAGCAAGAGCCTCACATGTGATCTGTACTCCCAGGGCTGACAGGTGCAGGTCATCTATGCCAAAGCATTGTGTTTGACCAGGTCAGTCAAAGTGGACAGATACCAGATGCCTGTGGAATGACAGCAGAAGCATATGCAACTGTTGAAGTGGCACAGTCAGTCGTTGTACAGTGGTATTGGGTCTGGATGAATGCATAATGCCCCCCAGGGCTTGGCCCACACCTTCAGGGCTACAAGACTGGTGAGCTATTGCATGTCCCTGCACACATAGTCTGTGAAGTGGCATCTCAGGGCAGTCACACTAACATGGAGAATGACAGTCACATCGTACCTGGTGAGATGTGGCATGGATGCATAGATTATGTTGCAGAACCAGTTACCCGACAGCAAGATGTAAGCGACTATCGCCTTGTGTAGCCTGCTGTGTGGAACTGCAGTGTGATTGCTTACCGAGTCACCTATGACTGGTGTGTTGTGTATGTTATAACACCCTATTGGCTGTATGTGATGGGCACATGAGTCTGTGGGCTATAAGTTGGTGATGTTGTGTTCCATGATAGGGGCTGCCTCTGGTGCATACACAGAGTATGGAAAGTTACTGCACAAGTTGGCCCCGTATGTGTGGCCTGTGGTGGAGATCATGTGAGACTATGTGATGTGTGGGGTGTGTTGCGAATGTTACACATCCCAACATGACTGTCAGGTGCAGTCAGGATTGGTGATAGCATTACCCCCCAGCAGGACTGCATACGTGCATCCCCCACAGGCTGTAGTGTCGTATGTTGGGAGGCAAGCATTTAATGTGTACATGAGACAATTGCTCTATTGCCACATGTACGACATATCCATCATATACACAGGCAATAGCACTGGTACGTGACTGTTGGACATGCCTGTATATACAACCATGTCTCACAGGACATGTGAGTTACGTTTGTACAACAGCTGTTGTACCGTAAGCAAGCTGGAAATTTTAGGACAGCCAGTGTAGCTGTGGGAAATGGTGTGGAATGGGTGCTATAGAAATCAGTAGCTCATGACATGCTCACAAGTTCTGAACAAGTGCCTAGTATGAACATACAATACAGATAGGGTGTTGGATAATATCAACCCACAAGTGGTGACGACAGTCATAATGGGTGGCACCGCACTATAACCCTGCTGAGTATGGTGTGCATGTCCATGAACCATTATCAGTGTAAATGTTAGCAGTACAGATGTACAAGACAGTACGGATGTTTGATTACAAATACCTTTGTATGTCACAGGAGTGTTCCACCAGTGGCCTGTTGACAGACTTACAACTACAAAAGGTGCCAGAGTGACATGTGCATATCACACCAGTGCCAGCTACAATAGAACAGGGTTAATGTGCTGTACTCCACCCTCCTTGTAGCCCATACCACACAGACAAATTTTAGGCATCTGTGTATGTAAGGATGTGAATGGCCATGACCTATGAGCAATAGCTGTGTCAGTGTTGTGAACAACATACAGCATGGGCTGTGTGGGTGAGGTGTGTGACATATGTGCACAGTCTGATGGATGATATCAGCATTGTCACTGCTAGGTGGACATCCCTGTGCCCATTAACTACCACCTAGGCTGTGGTCAACATTATAGACACTGTGTAAGGGATGGTGCTGTGCAGTACACGTCCCTGACCTGGTGACGTCACCAGGCCCCATAGGTAGTCATACGAGGTACCCATGTCATGACAGGGTGCCATCCATGAGCACGGAGATCATTGGACAGGCATATACAGCACCGGGATGACCAATATTGGATCACATATCACCTGTAAGGGGTAATGGCCATGCGTGGATGGGCGATACCAGCCTTCACAATCCTCACCTCCACTATGCAGCATGCTGTCTACCTTGCATAAAGACATTTGCTGCACCATGATGATGGACATGCTACATGTCCATAACCTGATCTGAAAGACATACGACATGGACAGCCACCATACTACTACTAGGATTGCCACATGCTGGACAGATCCCTGTGCCATACATGTGACATACTCCTGCTATACCATGCAACCCTGTCCATCAAAGCTGCACATGTCATCCCAGTTATACATGGTGTGATGGCCGCATGGTAGATGTAGTATCAACTGTCTGGATCAGTAATGTCGCACTGATGCACCTCCCGGTGGCATAATGGCTGTTGGTTACAGCTAGAAAACCTTGCCCATACATGTTATGGTTGATAACCATCCCTGCGAATGACGTCCGACTAGCCATTGTCCCATGTCTATCACATGTGCAACACAGGCGATCCGTGGCAGGATGTTGAACAGCTGTACAGTGCTGTGTAGATGTATATGGCAAAACACATGCATGTACAGGTTTCCATGCGCATGTGTGCATTGTCACTGCTCAAGTCCATTAAGGCTGTGTCTGTGTTGATATATGACATATACACAGCATCAAGGTCAACAGCAATACCGTGGACACATCCAGGCATGTGCAGATAGGTAAGAACACCAGTGCAGGCAAACAGACATGCCCACATCAAGACAGCATTCACATGGAGTATGAACACTGTAATGAGGTGACACACATATATGGTGATGATATCCAATGCATAACGGGTGTTACATGTGTGTGACACAAACACGTCAGTCATGTCAGTGTCATGGTGATTTGCAAAGATAACTGTGCAGATGTACTGGATGTCATAGAAATGTATGTGCAGCTGTATCTCTGTACATCTCTGAAACTGTGACCTGTCACCATCATTATGTCTTGCAGATAATGCCTTGTACACACCTTCCAGTGTACAGCCACCAGTAGGATGATGTCCTCATCCCGTACCTCCATGAGAACTACGAGGTGTTGTTCAGCCATGTGCCACAGCATGCCCAGCAGCAGGATGACCTGTGTCAGGATCTGCGCAGGAGGGTGAACGATGTGGGTGGCCATAACCGCACCTACCAGCAGGTGCGCAGACAATGCACGGACCTGATACGGCATGCAAAACAGTGTGCCACTGCAATCACCAGGGAACAAGGTGGAACAGGTGGTGGGCCACCAACCCAGCCCCCACTCACACACACCGAGGAGTTACTGGCCAGTCTGGGGACACCCTCAGAACAGCATCCACAAACACTATCTGCCATCGTGGAGGTGGGTGTCTGCCAACCAATGAGCCTGGAGTTTCCTGGTAAGTCAGTACTGCACATATGGCTACTATATCCCATTTACGTGCATGTGTCACTGTACATTATGTAATGTAACAACATAGGCATGGTATGTGGACACACATGCTGCATACTATAGTATGCTACCCTGTGTATGCACACATGTGCATACTATATGCTATTGTACAAGTGTATGTGTTAACATGCACAGTGCACCCTGTGGCTGTCATACAGTCATGGATAATGTTCATACTGCTGTGTCACCCCTATATAGATGCCTCTGGCGTGCCGCACAGACATGCGTCCGTTGCAGGTGAGACTGTCATCAGTATCAGGCATGTAAAAGCATAGATCTATTCGCCATGTGGCCAGTTAATACTTATACACTTGATGTTTGTTCCATTCATGGTATACAGGTCTCGTCACTCTTCATTCACACAGGCCACCTATGTGCAATATATACAAACGAAATGATACACCGACATAAAACCAGAGTATTTTTCATCGCTACATGTGCAGTCAGGTGTGCATACAACAGTGGAGGTGTTCTACAATGGAGGCATATGTACTATACATTGGAACAACACGTGTGGTACGCAAACAGTACCACACAGTGAGCTGTGATATGGGCAGCCCAAAGGAGTCACCATTGTGTTATATGCCCCTGCAATGGGTGCACACATTGTGATGTGCCATCTGACATGTCCGAGACACATAGTGTATTGGCTGCAATAATGTCACACTATCCCATAACCCATACCCCACATACAACCTATTGTCTGCATAGCCCTGTGGATGGTGACATATCTGACATCTATGGGTGTATGTCATATGGGACAACACAGACTTGTGTGATAGATGGCCATCACACACATTTGTCCAACACGTGCTCACATGCCCATGGGGGATGGCCAGAGATACGTAGCCACACAGTAGATGTGATGTGTATACACCCTGTTTCACATTGTCCACACATGGTAGCCTTAGTTGACTGATTATACAGTTGATGTGGTACACTGGACATCCTAACAGCCTGTGCACAGCCAGTGGAGGTGTCACTGACGTCTGCCATATAAGATGTGTTGAACATCACGCCTGTGTCATAGCATGACAGTAGTCACCTCTACAGCTTCCACAGACATCGGCACCACATCAGGCCACAGATACCGTACATTTCCCTTGCTGCTGTAGGACATCACCATTAGCTGTGCATCTCGTGTGTGTGGTACAGCAATGTCATGTTGGACATGGTGAATTGACAAGTCCGCTATGTGTGGACATGGTTGCCAGGCAGCTAAGACTCTGTAGTTGTTGTGCAGGGGTGTCATCTGTAGGTCCTCCAGTGACCTGTCACATGACACAGCATGGTTTGGTGTGTACATACCTCAGCATCTTGGGTCACAATCCACAGTTATGTCATAGGTATGCATGCAGTTATGGCTATGCAATGTGTACATATTATGCACTGTATAGCAATAGAGATGCCTCATGATGCCATGCAATGGCACAGTGTCTGTACTTCACACTGTAGAGCAATGTAGATGGCTCACACTACCCTTCCATGCACATGCACATTTGCTAAACATGCATTCTATCTGTAGGGCATACAGACAACACTGCAATGTGATGGCCATTACAATGCTGTACATGTCAGGACACCATTGTGTCAGACATGTATGCATGTTAATGCACACGTCAGCAGATTACATGTCAAGGTCACGTCAGCCATGTGTACTGTTATCCTGTTCTGGTCCACATGGTGTATCACGGGGATGCATGCATACTACCATGATTGTATGAACTGTATGGCTACTGATATGACACCTGCTTGCTGTATTGTGCACTCCAGGGGTTATGCTTACTAACACTATTAATGTCTGAGCTGCATGCCATCAGCTGTATCACAGGTGTGCTGCATGCCGTCTGTCAAATCACATGCATGGTGTGTGTCTGTGTGTGTGTGTGTCTGTGTGTGTCTGTGTGTGTCTGTGTGTGTGTGTGTGTCTGTGTGTGTCTGTGTGTATCTGTGTGTGTCTATGTCTGTGTCTATTGTAATTTAGAGTCTTTCTATGCATTCACAGGTGATGTAGGTGCGTTACCCTCCTGCGGTCCATCTGATGTTAGTGTCCCCACAGATACTAGCAGTGATGAACATACGCATGAGGTACAGGCAGGGTTGTCAGGGGTTGAATATGTGCCAATGGTTGCCATCCCAGCTATGTCCCCCTCTTCCCCGCATACAGTTCTGCTGCCAACACATACCACATCACCAGTGGCCATAGAGGAAGGACAGTCAGCATCTGTTAGCGTGGAACAGGAACGTGTGGTGGCTACAGAAGGTGTGTCTCCACACCATGTTATCAGTGAAATGTCTGCAGATGTGCCACGCAGGCATGTGGCCAGTGCTGCTCGTAGGAGGACCTCTGGCAGACATGCACCTGCAGGACAGAGCACAGCAGCTGGTATCACCAGACGCATGTTCCAGACTGTAACGGCAGCACAGGCACATGCCGAACGGCAGAACAGAGAAGGGCAGAGGCTGCAGAGGGCTGCTATCCGTACCCTAAATGACAACTTCCATGCATTGGCAAATGCTCAACAGCAGATTGCTGATGTTCTGGACAGGCGATTGGGTGACATGGTTGGAATCCTTGACCGTGGCATGGCAATCCACGAGCATGAGCTGTCTGTACTGAAACATCTGGTAGGAGTGAGGCGTAGGCCACGTGGACGTAGGCCAGCTACACCACCTAGTGCAGGTCAACATGAGCGTGCCACCTCACATGCTCACTCCCATAGTGCCAGTAGCAGTAGCAGTGCAGCTGGTGCTGTGCTGTCCACACCAGGACACAGCAGGCCACGTGGATGTGGCCCTGGACGTTCCCAGTGGGGACACGGTTCCAGTGGACATGTGTCGTTGGACAGCAGCCAATCTGTACCTCCACATGGTAGTGCCCGTGCAACCCCTGGCAGGCACAGGTCACGTGGCCATGGCCGGACACAGTGAGCTGTACAACCTGGTCTTTACAATCTGGAGCTGTCAATAATACCCCTGTGTAGGCCTCACAAAAGGCAGAACTATGTGCACACATACACGCACACAGCAAACACATCTGTAGGGCACCGCAACACCCACATGCATACTGAGCAGACATGTCCATTCATATCACCAGCCCTTACCCACACACATGATGTCACCCATTGGTGCAGCCAATGCCCCTGGCACACAATATCACCCTGTGCATATGATGCAGCCTGTACTGCATCCCTGTCATCCACACCATTGGTGCAGGGACATGCTCAAATGGTCTAATGCACAGGGTGAACAGAATAGTGAGATGTGTATATTACATTAGTTATGTACGACTAGTGAAGGAAGTGTATATTATGTTAGTTGTGTAAGAATGGTGAGAGATGTGTATTTTACATTGGTTGTGTACTGTTGACACACACCAGGCATACCTTGAAGTACAGGTGTAGCATGCATTGTTATATGTGCACAACCATGTAGTATAGGTGTAGCATGCATTGTTTATGTTCACAGTATGTGCCTCGGTAACAACAGTAACAGCATGTTGGTAATGATGTCCAGGTTCCCTCCTTATGGTCTACTTGCATGTGTCTACAGGTAGCAGTGTTTGCAGTCTCCCATGTGTAACTGTGGAGTACTCACAGGCACATATGGCAATCTCAGCATGCTATACATAGCCTCAACCGGACAGCTGGAAAGTCTAATATACCACAGATGTCCACACATATACTGATCCAGCAGCCTGTGTGCAGTGTAATAGGCTACAGTAGCTAGAGACATGACATCCATACCAGGTGACATCATATGTATGTTGACATGGTGCAGGGGTTGTACACAGCAGTCTGGACAATGATAACGTTAGAGGCCACTTGATAGCATGAGGCCTCACGTTGTAGCAGTAATACCCTGTCACAGTGCAGGAACATGCCCAGACTCACGGGGTCGACAACACTATAATGCACACCCCATAGTGTTGAGGTGAGGACACTTGCCTATGTGGTCATCCCCTCACAGTACTGTGCACCCACACAATGCGACACAGAGAAGGGACATGTACAGGTAGCCAGTACGGCTGAGACCGATGGCATCAACAGGGTAGTTGATGGCATCATCATGAGGGGTTGGGATCCTGTGTGTTCCATATAGTAGCATACACCCACACTCCATGCACCAGACAGCCATACATACACACACACACACACACACACACACACACACACACACACACACACACACACACACACACACACACACACACACACACACACACTGTGGAGACCACAACTGTCATACACATACAGATAGCTGATGTGTGTGATAAACACACCACACCTGCCTACGTCATGCTTTCCACACTGCAGTATGTACAGATGTCTACAACAGTGTACAGGGGTGTGTCACAATTGGGATGTATTCCCTACCATATGTGGCATATATGGTCACACATGCAAACACACATGGCAGTACTGTGAATGATACACCTGCTATGTGATGATATGTCTGACAGACATGCAGCAGTATTGGCCGCATTATGTGTACCAATGCTATGTCTGGCAATTGTGCTGCTATATGCACATGGGAGGATGTAAGTGTTACAGGTGTCGAGTGACGTACAGTCGGTAACACCTGACCGTTGTGTGGGTATTATGTCTTCACCATCAGGTAACAGTAACATAGCGTACTGTTTGCACATGTAATGGTATGATGGCGTGTGACACACCTGTGAGCCGTACCCGGCGAACATCCATCTACACAGCTGGATCACCACTTTCCTTACACACATCCATCCATACCTAATGTACATCGTACCGTACTGTCAGTATGTCACCATATACAGGTGTCAGTGATGAGGCTGCATTGCAACTGCATGTTGTAGTTCAGCACAGATGAGTTACTTACATCAGCTACTGCACATGCATGGCAGCTGCATGCACCCTACAGCTTGTACATGTGTGTTGGTCCTACATGCCTGTCATGTAGCCATGTTTGTATGCATTGCAATTGGTGGACATGTGTGTTGACATACATAACACGTGGACTGTTGTATGATATGATGGGTGTCATGGATAACTAGTACAGAGGGAATGTGTACTCGGTCAACATTGCTACCTCATGTACTGTTGGCATTCATCAGCCATGGACCCACCTCCCATTTGCGTGTGTATGATTGCTGTAGCCACTTGTCTGCACAGAGCACAGCAAAAGCTATGCTTTGTACATATGTGTTGTGTGTGTGGTCCATGCACATATCCACTGCAATTACATGTATGACATATCTGAACATGTGTGTTTGTTGGTGTACAGTGACAGTCATCTGTCACAGCTGTGTAAGACCCAGGGCCCCTGTTATGTGTAGAGCCGACCTGGTTATGTACAGTGGTATCATTGCAATGCATAACACATGATGGAACCCTGCCGGTACATGTGAAGTCTGCATGGTTGCTGTACACCTATGTACAATCCACTGGTCATGCATCACATGGTGTTGTGTTGATGTATTGCTGGTCCAATGACATGGTGGTGTCTGAGGGCTACATTGTAGACTGCGGTGTGCACCTCTGTGATCTGCACCTGAAACATCTGTGATGGCTCCTGAGTGTGTACTGGTCAATACATGCGAGTGACAGTCATGTACGTGGGGACAGTAATACCATGCTGTGCTCTTCCATGTTTAGTATCCATGTGCATGCAAGACAGCCCTTTGCAACTGCTAAGTGTGTGAGCATGCCCAGTACACCATTGTGTAGTTGGACACACAGTGCATTCCAAACTGCGCCTTTATGTGTTGAGAGTCTGTGTGCTTGCAAGATGGCCCTTTGCAACTGCTAAGTGTGTGAGCATGCCCAGTATGCTGTTGTGTAGTTGGACACACAGTACATTCCAAACTGCGCCCTTACGTGTTTAGAATCCATGTGCTTGCAAGATGGCCCTTTGCAACTGCTAAGTGTGTAAGCATGCCCAGTACACCGTTGTGTAGATGGATACGCAGTACATTCCAAACGGACATGTGATACTAAGCTTGTGGGCATGGCCAGTGACACCATGTGCCTCTGTGTATGGGTATGGCCATTGACATCCTGTATAGCGATGGTGGACATCCAGGCAACAGATGTCCATTTACAACATCACAATGGATGCCTGCATTGAACACACTAGCTGACTGTCTTGCAGAGTGTACTGTCTGTGGTGCGTCCCATATCTATGTAGTGTTGTTGTGGTGCTTCATAGATATTTAGTTGCCCCGATCACACCACTGCCATGTGTTTGTCGATGTCTACCTTGGGACAGTAATATGGTTTCAGACTGCTCACTCTCCATACATTCCCTATCGGTCTCCTTGCCTTTGCGGAAGATGTCACCCACCTAGAAATATGCCTCTGGGAGTGCTATGTTCAGTAATCTCGGTAGCGCGTTCTGTAAATTTGTATTGCTGTAGTGTGTTAAGGTAGTTAGGTGTATGTTCGACTCCCAGCTCTGCCAAGTGTGTGTGTGTGTGTGTGTGTGTGTGTGTGTGTGTGTGTGTGTGTGTGTGTGTGTGTGTGTGTGTGTGTGTGTGTGTGTGTGTGTGTGTGTGTGTGTGTGTGTGTGTGTGTGTGTGTATGTGTGTGTGTGCGCACATGTGTGTGTTACCAGCTGCCTGGGGACACGGTAATGCTTTTAGATGCCTCACACCACATACAATCCCTATCGGCGTCTTTGCCTTTAAGGATGATGTCACCCACCTAGAAGTATGCCTCTGGGAGTGCTGTGTTCAGTAATCTCGGTAGCGCATTCTGTAAATGCGTATTTCTGTAGTGTGATAAGGTAGTTAGGTGTATGTTCGACTCCCAGCTCTGCCAAGTGTGTGTGTGTGTGTTACCAGCTGCCTGGGGACACGGTAATGCTTTTAGATGCCTCACACCACATACATTCCCTATCGGCGTCTTTGCCTTTAAGGATGATGTCACCCACCTAGAAGTATGCCTCTGGGAATGCTGTGTTCAGTAATCTCAGTAGCGCGTTGTGTAAATGCATATTGCTGTAGTGTGATAAGGTAGTTAGGTGTATGTTCGACTCCCAGCTCTGCCAAGTGTGTGCATGTGTGTGTTACCAGCTGCCTGGGGACATGGTAATGCTTTTAGATGCCTCACACCACATACATTCCCTATCAGCATCTTTGCCTTTAAGGATGATGTCACCCACCTAGAAGTATGCCTCTGGGAGTGCTGTGTTGAGTAATCTCGGTAGCGCGTTCTGTAAATGCGTATTGTTGTAGTGTGATAAGGTAGATAGGTGTATGTTCGACTCCCAGCTCTGCCAAGTGTGTGTGTGTGTGTGTGTGTGTGTGTGTGTGTGTGTGTGCATGTGTCTGTTCCCAGCTGCCTGGGGACACGGTAATGCTTTTAGACGCCTCACACCACATACATTCCCTATTCTCGTCTTTGCCTTTAAGGATGATGTCACCCACCTAGTAGTATGCCTCTGGGAGTGCTGTGTTCAGTACTCTCAGTAATGCGTTCTGTAAATGCGTAGTGCTGTAGTGTGATAAAGTAGTTAGGTCTGTGTTCTAATCCCAATCCTGCCACATGTGCGTGTGAGAGTTTCCCGCTGCATGACAACAGTACATTGCTTTTACACTATTCACTCTCCATAGAATCCATACGGCGTCTTTGCCTTTGGACGTATGCCTGTGTGAATGCTGTCATCTAGTAATCACGGTAGCGCGTTCTGTACATGTGTAATGCTGTAGTGTGATAAGGTTGTTAGGTCTGTGTTCTGATCACAACCCTGCCAAGTGTGTGTGTGTGTGTGTGTGTGTGTGTGTGTGTGTGTGTGTGTATTTCTATTTCTATATATAGAATGTAGATAGATATTGATATGTATGTTGATATTAGCACTATTGAATGTGCTGCATTATCTGTATGTGAACACCTTTGATGTATGTAAATCTGCTATGGCTCTGTGATAGTGCATATACTGTGTGCTGTAGTGATCCTGGGTTATAGTTGTTTAGTGACCAGTTATTCTGTTGCTGGATATTACAAGGGGCATTGACAGCAATGATAGTACAGCACCTTTAAACGGTTGTGTGCACATCTCAGCAACAGTCAGCAGTGGATGTTACTTTGGAGGATAAGTATGGCTCATATGACTATGTATTACCTGATACTACTATGCAAATCAGGTTAACATTACTAACTCCTGTTTATCCACAGGTTGTGATACAGATCCCAAGAATGTATGTGTATACATTGACAGGTGCAGGACTGGAATATTGTTGAATGCATGCAGGGGTGTCCATGGCCAGTAATGGCGATCTGTACAGCCTGGCAGGTACGGTCTGTGACTGTCCCACAACCTCCTGTATATGCATGACACATGCTGAAACTGTGTACATGCAGACACACACATGAAACAAACAGCTAGGGCTAACACATACACACACACATTGCATCAACATTGGGCCATGCAAACACTGTTGTCCCTCACACACACACATACATGTTGCTTGGATAGCTCAATGACAGGCTCTGGAAAGGAAACACCATTCCCTGTGCATATGATGACACCTGTGCCACCACCTGTAATGTGTAACATAGATGCATGAACAGACTAATATGGTGGCTTTATAGCACTGTATTAATGTTAAAATGTAGTTAACACAAAGTGTGATATCCTTCTAGGTGTATGCAAGCAGGCATGATGCATTGCAGCTATGACCGTCAATGTAGTATAGTTTACAGCACTGTTGATTCTGATGATTTATTATCCAGGTGCCATTTGACTGACGTGTGTAGTATTGGAAGCATGTGTTTCAGAGTGTGCAGTACGTGTGTGATGTGTGTAGTACAGATTAATACATGCTTACAAATGCGTACACTGGCTTACACGACATTACACAGGCTTCAACATGCTTACACTAGCTTACTCATTCTTCAACGCATGCACATGGTCTGACATGCGCTCACACATGCTTACTTGGGCTTACAGGCGCTCACAGGTGCGAACACACTGTCAGCAGGTTTGCATGAAACTTCAGTGATATCCATGGCGTAGACCATCAGTTTCCTGGCTGTACCTAGGATAGATCATAACACGCCTCTTCCACTGATGAGTAACTGACAGCAAACATGTGACACATTGCTCAGATAGGATTACAGTGTTTTATACATACACACTCATGATTATACATACACACTCATGATGTCACCTATCTTCTACTCTAATAGTCCCCTTAACCTACTCTTCCACTGTAGTGGCTTGGCCCATATGGCATGACAAATTGTGATTCACTATCCTCAGCCTCAATTGCATGGGATTGCCTACTAATGCTTGGTTACATCTCTGACAGAGCGCTTCCACACATAGCAACCAGTACTCAGTAGCCATCTTGTCTTCAGCTTGCCATTCACCTGCATGGCGAACTAACTGTTAATGATAATTACAACGTCTATGTGTATTTTAAATATTTCTCTTGTTTTAAAAGTGCAGCGTGTTTTTGCACCGCTGCGTTACGCCTACACATCGGAGATCGGGAAAGGACAAATAGAGTTTTATTAATTTACAATGGAGAAATGTGCCACTGGCCTTATATTTGGCCATTGGCATGCTTCTTCAACTGTATTCATCCTTTATTTGCAGCTGACATTGCTCCATTTAGCTACTTGCAGAATGTAACTCGGTTAACATTCGAGTACATTTGTGCACATAACTCTACTCTTGCATGGACAGCTTACTGTTACATATATCGCAGATGTACACCATTTGCATAGCTTTCACCTAAAAATGGGGTCATTTGCATATCCTAACACTGTCCGTGCAACGTTCCGGTTTAGGGGCTGTCTTACACACCCCTACAGGATATTGCTGAATAGCTCAACAGACATCTTGCCTTGTTCTGCACTTCCTCTACTCGTACACGCCAGCCAAGGCTCCATGACCCCTGACCTAAGCTTTGCTGTGTGCTAATATGTCTATTTCTGGAGTATGCATGGCTGTAGGTCTAGTTTGACCTGCTATGTCTGACATTTCTACAAAGCAGCTCATACCTTCAACATTTGTAACGGTGACAGCCCTATAAGTACTATATATACAGCTGTGACATTTGACATGTCAACACATACCTGCGGTCAATACTGAACTGACTACTTCAGCGCTTTTCATACCTCCAGAGTTTTCTTGTAGTAGTATAGTCAACAATACTGTTTCCTATCACATGTATCTGTTTCTGATACAAGATATATCATTGTATTACACCACTACACACAAGAAGAAATCACAGGCCAGATGCCATTACATTCCTTTTGCAGGACACACCCGCCAAGAGTGTTGTGTTCCTCCCAAAAGCCAACAGGTGCTAATCAAAACATATTATGCTATCATCTACCATATGTGTTCACCGGTATTTGCAATGTCCGTCAGTGGCAGAACTCACATGCGAGTGTGGGAAACTGGACACTGTATCAGGGACACTGCATAACACCCTGAGGGACACTATTAACCTTCCACATTGACTATCACAAGGCATAAGTATTCATTCAAATTTATCGAGGTACATGCTTTTGACTTGTACATGTTTTGTCATTTGTCATCCCATCTTTCTTCACACCTGCCCACCTGATATCACTAGTTCTGTACATTTATTTAGAACAGGGTTACCTTCATACCTCTCAACTGTACACATGTTGGTTAAATGTCCCGAACTTAGACTTATAATGTTGTTCCTTCTTTGTTATTATTGTGCCTTTCTGGTAAATTAGTGGCAAGTCATTAAGGACTGTGAGGTTAGATAATAATGACAGACATTAGTAGTTTAAAACTAATAACCCTCAAAACATTCATACTAATGAATTATCCATTATTCTATCAACGCTCTAACTTTGTCAGAGGAATATTTAACATAGCCCCTATTTGTACTTATTTAAATATGCCTTTGTCTAGCTGTCTTATTCTGAAAGGTTGAGAGGTATGGTTACCATCTTATTCGTATGCATGTACGTCCATGATAATCGCTTACATGACACTGATATAAGTCCCTATGTCTTCCCACAATGGTTTACACAATATCCAGTAGATGGGTTCTTCATGTTTGGAAGGTATAGGCATGTACTATACCCACATAGGAATATTAATCACTCCCATGGGGCAGACCTAATAAATCTGTGCCAACCAACACCTGTGAACCTAGGCCCATTCTTGCATACCCATGATTCCCATACCTGACACCCCTCCACAGTAGTCATAAGACATATTTAATGTGAGCGATAATAAAGTATGAAGATACTTCTAAGCACTATCCACTCTACGTGTATCAGGACATATGTCATACATTCTGTCAACCTATGTGTTATTACCCTTGCACAAGCTACTGTTGCATGTACAGCTATATTGTAGCTGCCGATGTGACTTCTTTAGCGTCGATTATTAGTGGCCGTTGCTGCTAGACAACACTTTTTGGAGTCCTGCAAAGGACACCTATATCCATGTTTAAATAGTAGAACTTGCAGATTTGCCACACTGGTACTTTCCAGGCAATGGTTTGGAAAGCAGCAATGTATTTACCTTTCTTGCATGTCTGTATGTCTATCCATAATAGCTATGACGTGTAGCCTTTTTATGTACATGTGTTATATCTACAAGGACAAATGTTTCTGTGTTTGTTATGTATATATCGATTAATGTAATTGTGTGTGTGGTTTTGTGTGTGTGTGTATATATATATATATATATATATATATATATATATATATATATATATATATATATATATATACATATATATATGTATATGTCTGTACATTCTTTATTTCATATATTTATTTAGTTTACGTCTGTGGATATATATCTATACACAAATATATATATCCATATATAGATATATAAATAAATGTGTAGAAAATAGCATTCATTTGCTATGCTGTGAGCGGATTACACACGCGCAGGCGCACTTCCATATCCTTATTGTGGGTTACATATGTTTACTAAGTCTTTGTGCTTACGTGGGCTTTCTTAATTGTGATGGTACCAGTACAATATCTGTAATCCGGTTAACGGACATATGCGAAACACACGTTCACCTTTACATATTTAAATGTCGTTACAGCACACACACATTCATTAACTCATATGTGCTGAAGTCGTAGTTGACCCGGGACTGCATTCACGTTGGCCGGATGCTGTCACCAGTATACTGTTGGTGTTCTGACTCATTTATATGCATACCCATAGTACATAGCTACATTAACATACACCTCACCGCTTCACTTACAACACAGGCATCCATTCTCCTGCTGTGAAAAACCTGGTACTACATATTACACACTCACTATTCCCTACTGCTCTGGACCCAAGCTGCATATTTAATCACTCCAAGGATATGCAGAACACCAAGGCTTATAGTCCTGGCACATACAAGTCTTTGATTGTCAGGGTGTTCCTGTGGTGATCTGGGTTTAGGCTTGTCCGCCTGGTGAATGAAACTGCCCTGACCGAGTTCAAATGTCAGACGAAGCACATGGACAGCATTTGTCCATTTTATAGAGGTTTACCTGTGTTTACAGACACAGGTCTTTTGGCACCTGTCAGCAGCTTTTTATGTTCGCAATACATAATATGGGTGGGGGTGGTTACAATACATAATCCACGGTGAGGGGTGTTCCTATTCACATTTGTCTATTTCCTGTATGCATTCATACGAGGATTATTATTTTGGACATGAATTAACTACAGGTATGCAGTGTTACAATAAACAAATGTGAAGATTTGTTACTGTAAATATGTGTGGACCTCTGTAATACACTGTTGTTTTCTGACAAATCAGTAGCTAGTCATTAAAGACTGAAGTCAGAACATAATGACAGATACTTGAGTTTCAGACTTCATACTCTTCAGGAAATTAATGCCAATGTACAGACTGTTATTCTATCAACTTTCTCAGTTTCTTTACAAATTGTCCATACTTTTGGGCCTTCATTTATTTATTTATTTTTATTTATTTTTTATTTATTTAACATTTGTTGACCGGGAATGTCCGACTAGGTTCCACAGAGCCTGTTTTCAGCGGAGGCCCGGGGAGAAATGCTCCAGATTTGTCCCACTTTTATTCACAGCTTTGTCCACATATCTTGCTCTCAGAGTCTGACAGGTATACTTTTATTCACGGCTTTGTCCAGATATCTTGCTGTCAGAGGTTGACAGGTATGGTCGGTCACACCTACATACACATTAAGTGTCCCTCACACAGTAGATCAGGGTTATCCTGTTTACGTCAGTGCCTTCATCACCCTTATACCATTTGCCACTATACGAATGTGTGCAATATATTTCTGCTTATTTGTGTCGGGACACGTGTGTCACGGGCAAGTGTTTGATCCTGAGTAGTAGGTTATGCATGACCACTTAGGGCTGGACAGTGTCGTACACCTCTGATGCACATTCCAACTTCTATCCAGATATCTACAGGCTGGACTTCGTGTCTTCTTTTCTAATGTTTACACAAGTTACGTATCCCATGAGGGATATCCAATAATTGTACCGGTCCACAACAAGAGGTATACCGAACATCGTTTTGGAGTTACGAAAATGTGCTGAGTTCATGTGCAATCCTGCAACTGCCTAGGGTGACACTACCTACTACATATGCATAGTGGTCACTATGTGTAGCTGTGGCTGCACCACACCATTGGGCCTAGTACAGCTGGATTTGGTGGACGTTCAGGGACAGGAGCGGTTTGTGTGATGTGGAGGGGATGCTGCGTAGTCCATTATGCATCCAGGTGTGTTGCATTTGTTATGGCCAGTTCCATCCAGGTGTGTTGCATTTGTTATGGCCAGTTCCATCAGGACCAATCTGTGGGTATGTGCGGGTGACATATCTATACATTTGTATCGCGCATTTCAATATTCATCTGTTTGTGGGATTGTGTTCTACAGTATGGTCTGTCTGGTTGTATTGCAGCTGTTTATACATGTGTTTGTGTTTCTTTCAGCTTCACCCACTGCTCCCTCATACACCTCCGGTTCACCTATTCTGCAAAAGACACAGTATCGCCTTGGAGGATTGTACCATTACCCATCCACCCCACACACACAGATTCCTCACACCCCATACATCTGTGCTTTGGTTGTTGGCCCATGACACGGCCAGAGTGACACATTGAATACCCTACATGTGTCTGGTACCTGTATGGTTGTGTGGACTACCCTGCCATGTTTGCTTTCCACATGCTATACCTCACGTACATAGGTACACGCCCATACTTCTCTTTCATTACATGTTTGGTATACCCGGGTACTAACCGTTCGACTGTGACACATCCTGACAAGTTCGGCTTGTACCGCTGACTTCCGGATTCTGGCGGCCTGTTGTACTCATTGGTAGGATGCCACCTTTTCCTATGTCCAGGATGGGATATATTCCATACACATATCCGACTGTAGTGGACAACACCTCCCCACAGTCGACGGTAGGGTTGCCACCTTTTTAATTGGCCAAAGTGGGACAATTTTGGTACACACATCACATTTTACAGGCCGACCCATACCCATGGCAGTACACAGGATAGAACTTAGACATCTTGCCTATATAAAAGCTTATTCTTGTAGCAGTTCAGTTGCTTATTCTGTTTCTTATAACATTTATGTAATTTAGATACAGAGAACCTGTTTAATGCAACTATTACATAACGTATAGGGAATAATTTTATCCTATAATCTCAGGATATTTGCCATTGTTACAGGTTTTTGTCGGGACACAACTGCCCAAAGTGGGACTGTCGCTCGCAAAGTGGGAAAGGTGGTGATCCTAGTCGATGGTACGGATAATACTGTTCCTTTCAGCCTACATGTGCCCTTATTGTTGTGGCTGTTTGCATGCTCCTTCTGTTTCGTTTACATGCTTATTCTATTTCCTATCACATTTGGTATGTGAAATACAGACATACCTTTTGTATGTGACTATTACATGCCTTGTGGGATATAATTCAGACGTACGGCTGCTAGATGTCTACATTTCTCATGTATTTTGTTATGGACACATCTGCCCAGCTGTGTACCCTCCCTCACATTATGGGTCAGCTGGTGACCCTCACCATTGGGCTGGACGTACCTACTGGCGGATCGCTAACATATGATGTATTTCACTTCCACTTGGTATGGCTATCTACACTGCATTGGACTACGGCCACACGGTCTTCCATGTCATTTGTTCACGGGATAGGGACCCGTTATTCCCTACCGTGCATTTCTGTTTGCTTTGTCTCTTTGTGTTCGCAGGTACTTTCTTGCATGCTTTGCATACGTTTCAGTATCCAGGGACACTGATGTGGTTACTATCTTGCAACTTGTTATATGCAAGCATTTTAGGTTGCACATCGACAGCTGCCATTTCCACGCCTCTGTGCGGCACTTCGACATGCCCTATGCACTCACGCTCCTTTCCTGTGCACGTGGCTGTGTCAGCAGCACGCCTTCATTACTATGCATTTGGCACTACTGCACCATCCTCATGCCACACGGTCAGTGCAAGCCTAACGCCGGACTTGCGCCAAGCTTCATGAATCCAGGGGGTAATGTTTCCAGTCTACAGGGCCCTGGCCAGACCTCATCTTTACTTGTGCATGCTGATCTTAATGCCACAAAAAGGAAGTGATATCTGATGGCTAGAAGAAATCCAGGGGAAGGCCACCAAAATGTTCTCTGATATAGAGGTGAGGCCATATCACAAAAGAATAGACACAGTAGTGTTGTTCTCACTTGATATCAGGAGAAACAAGAAGCAAGATATTGGTGCACAAAATCATGTAATGGAGATTTAAAGGTGTTGCAATGAAACGGAAGTATGGGAGGCATAGGCAACAAATTGTTGGGACCTATTATTCATAATCTGCCTGTCTCCACAGAAAAGCTTTTAGAACCTTGAAATCAGAATGGGTGGTACAGCCTTCCAAGGTGTGAGGCACATCTTTTTATGTTATCTGATTCCCTGAGGCTCTTATGTTTTCCTTTACACTACCATATAAGAAGTTACAATTCTTTGAGACAATATCAGTATCTAGTTGCTCATTCTGGCTTAACTTTGACTGATTCAATAGACATCTGGATACAGAAAGCCTATAAGTATATTTTTGGCACTTAGCCTGTTAACTAAACTGCTGCATTTATTAATTTGCTTGAGATACTTTGTCTTAGTGTTTGCATTTTGTTTTACTTAACAAAACTGCTGCATTTATTAATTTGCTTGAGATAGCTTGCCTTGGGTCTTGGTGTCTGCATTTTGTTTTACTTAACAAAATTGCTGCATTTATTAATTTGCTTGAGATAGCTTTTCTTGGGTCTTGGTATCTGCCTGCTTTTGCCTGCCCTACTGTAACTCTGATCTGGGACACTCCTCCCAGTCTAGTGTCATTAGCTCATTCTACCTAATATAGAAAGAACATTTGAGAAGGCCAACCCACATAGGTTCTTAACCTTGAATTATCTTCTGTTCCTCCTTTCTCTCTTTCCACTTTACTAACAAAAAAAAAAAAAAAAAACTTCTAAGCTTCTTTCCTGCCTTTCCTATAACTAGTCTAGTCCAAATACAGACTTGCTGTATCGAGGACTGTTTGTAAGCTTCTGAGCCTCCAAGCCCTTCTATGTTGGATGGAAGCCTTCTAGCTTATCAGTGGGAGTGGCAAGCACAACGTAGCCTATCAACCACAGGAGGAGTGGGTTTTGGCACAGAAATTGTAGCTTATTGGCCGTTTTGAGCAGTTATTTCTCTCTCTTTCAACTTTCTGGTTTAAAAGCCCCCATTTACACTTGTTTCCCACCTTTCCTGTAACTAGTCTAGTCCAGATACAGATTTGCTGTATCCAGGACTGTTTGTAAGCTTCTGAGTCCCCCAAGACTTTCTGTGTTGGAGGGAAGCCTTCTAGCTTATCAGTGCAAGTGGTAAACACTAGTTACCCTATCTACCACAAGAGGAGTGGTTTCTGGTCCAGATATTGTAGTTTATTGGCCGTTTGGGCAGTTTTTCTATCTATTTCAACTTTCTGGTTTAAAAGCCCACATTTGTGCTTGTTTTCCACCTTTCCTGTAACTAGTCTTGTCTAGATACAGATTTTCTATATCCAGGACTGTTGTAAGCTTCTGAGCCCTCCAAGCCTTTCTGTGTCAGAGGGAAGCATTCTAGCTTATCAGTAGGAGTGATAAGCACTAGGTAGCCTACCTACCACAAAAGGAGTGGTTTCTGACCCAGGAAAATGTAATTTATTGGCTGTTTGGGCAGTTTTCCATTTCTTTCAACTTTCTGGTTTAAAAGCCTGCATTTGCACATGTTTTCTGCTTTTCCTGTAACTGGACTAGTCCAGATACATATTTGCTATTTCCAGGACTGTTTGCAAGCCTTTCTGTGTTGGAGGGAAGCCTTCTAGCTTATCAGTGGGTGTGGTAAGCACTAGGTAGCCTATCTACCACAAGAGGAGTGGTTTACGGCCCATAAATTGTAGTTTATTGGCCATTTGCTAGTTTTTTCCATCTCTTTCAGTTTTCAGTTTTAAAAGCCCACTTTTGCGCTTGTTTCCTGGCTTTCCTGTAACTAGTCTAGTCCAGATACAGATTTGCTGTATGTAAGCTTACTGTTTGTAAGCTTCTGAGTAGTGCAAAAAAGTCTGCTCTTCAATTTTTCCCTTAGATCTGGTAGTTCACTCCTCTCCTGCACTTTTACAAGATTATTAGTCTAGCACATTACCAGACATCTTGTAGCAATTATTGTAGCACATAAAATTGCTACCAGCACTAAACGTTCTACAAGGAAACAGCTCCAGTACTTGTTATTAATGCCCACCCCTCCAGGCATGTCCAAAGGTCAATTCCTTGTGCTTCCTCCTATTAATCTGGTGAACCTAGGCATTCTGAGGCAATGTAGCAACTGCCACATGTACACTGACAATCCTCTCCTCTTACCTCCCAACATTCAGACTTGCGAAAGATGCACTTATATATACAAATTGGAAGCCATGCACTCTCCAGCCAAGACTGGAATAGCTGGCCAAGAGGAGAAGTTCAATACTGGCACCACACCAGATGAAACACATAGCCCTCCAGGACACACACACCAGCGCTTCCCTCACATAAAAACACAAACCACACACCCACCTTCGTGGTGAATGTCAATAAAAATCTACCCAAACAGCACAGACTTCCAAGGCAGAAACGCACTCGACCACCACAACACAACACTAATCATGAGACACATAACTCTCCTAAACAGTGTACCACTCAACCGAAGCCCATAAGTCAAAACAGCATGCCCAACACACTCGTCATGGGTGACTCGATAGTGAGGCACACTGATGTCCCACTCACTAGGTTGAATAAGGAGAAAGTACCAATCAGCTGCCTGTCAGGTGCCAGGATCCACCACAAAATGCACACACTCAGGTCCCTTAACAACAGGTACAAATATGGCTCTGCCATTGTACATGTGGGTGTAAATGACCTGAGACATACCTCCCTCCCTGGACTACATGAAAAGAGACATGGAGGAGCTCTCGGATTATGTAGCCCAGGCAGGTATGACTCTAGTCCTGAGCAGCAATGTACCATCACCCAGAATGATACCACAGTGCAAGCAGAAAATGATTGATTTCAACAATTGGCTAACTTTCTTGTGTCATTCAAAGGGGATCCAGTATCTGTCTGCTTGGGATGACATGATTGACAGACCTCGATGCTTTGCCAGAGATGGCCTGTATCTGTCACCCCTGGGCTTCCGGATACTGGCCAAGGCTCTTGCCACCCCTACAGTGCCTTTTTAGGTGGTGTTCCAAAGACCAAATTATCACTGTAACAGCTACAAACAAATGCAATCTGAGGGTCATGTTGCTCAATGCTAGAAGTCTAAATCTCAAAATGCACTCACTTGAAGCACTCCTTAAAATAGAGAACATCGACATTTGTGCTGTAACAGAGACCTGGTTCAAGGCAGAATAAAGCACCCCTGCACTACCAGGCTATAAGTCATTCCACACCTCTCAGCCCCAGAACTTGGACCGAAGCTCCAAAGGTAGTGGTGTTTCCATATTCATAAAGGATGTGCACACCTCCAGACTGGTAGTCCAACATAATGCGTCAGAGATACTTCAAGTGCAGCTAACATTGGGTAAGACAGCGATTCAGGTCATAGCCTGCTATAGGTCCCCAACCATGTCCCAAGACTCACACTCCACATTCCTAAGCATCCTGGAGAATATTAGGGTCCAACCTAACACTCTCATACTGGGCGACTTCAACTACCCCTCCATTAACTGGGAAAACTTCTCATGTACCAATACAATTGTCCAACATTTCCTGGAATTCATTAATTCTAATGCCCTCGACCAGCTCATTCTTACCCCCACTACAGGTAGAAACATCCTTGACCTGATCATTACTAACATGGGCGACCGTTGCTCTACACCAATAGTCAACTCCTCCCTGGTTAGATCCGAGCACAAACTAATCATCTTAGAAATCCACAACCCCCCCCCCCCCCGCAAAGGTAACCACCATGAAAAAACTCTCCAAAGCTAATTTTGGGCTCTTAAAAACAGAGGTGGCTTATTTCACAGCACCCATGCAAGTGAAGAATAGTTGCATGACCACCGAATCATATACAAATGCACTGTATGAACATGTACACAAATGCATGGATCTTGCCATACCCAATAGATCCAAGACATTCTCCTCCAAAAAAGGAAGCCAATCTGGTGGTCCCCTGCCATAAATAGACTCTACAACAGAAGGAGAAAACTGATTCAGAATAAGGTGAAGTCCCAAGACTGGAAAAACTCCCTTATCAGCCTCAACAAAAAGTTGAGATCCCTCATCAAATCCTTTAAAGCTAGCTATGAAAACAGAATTGCAGCAGATAGTAAAGACAACCACAAGGTCTTCTATAGTTAAGTAAAGAATCTTCGTGGCAATACCCAGATTTGCTCTGAGCTACTGCACAATGATACCTCCTATACTGAGCCAACAGATATTGCCAATATACTGGCCGACAGATTCAGTACCAATGTTACCCCTGTTCCCCACCAAAGGACCAATCACAGTACCAGCAGACTGCCAGGCACACAGTATTACTGCTGCACAGGTAAAAACAGCACTGTCCAAGGCCAAGAATACAGCTTATATGGGACCTGAGAATATCCCTGGCTGTGTTCTACATGAATTACAGAGTAAACTGGCACCTCACCTGTGTGCCTTGTTCAATCAAAGCCTCACCTCAGGCTTTCTCCCTACCAAATGGTGCACTGCTAGTCATCCCTCCCACCAAAGGAGGTGTGACTACAGACCCTGGGAACTATCGCCCCATTAGCCTGACGAGTCTGATATGCAAATCTATGGAATGCATCAACATGGAGCTAATAAACAAGGATATAGGGAGTCTCCAAACTTTGGACCCCACACAGTTTGGTTTTGTGAAGGGTAGATCATGCCTGCTCAACCAGGTCTACTTCTTTGAATCAGTCACCAGAGCTATGGATGAAGGCAAGGTGGTTCATACAGCCTACCTTGATCTGGCCAAGGCTTTTGATACCATTCCCCACTCAGGAATCATAGAAAAACTCACTAAGCTAGGCATCAACCCCTATATCACTAGGTCAGTTGCAAACTGGCTCACAGATAGAACCCACAGTGTGAAAGTAGCTGCCTCCAAGTCAGACTGCTGACCTTTCACAAGTGGAGTCTCACAGAGTTCAATCCTGCACCCTTTCCTGTTTGGTATCTACTTCTCTGAAGTCCAGGCCAACATAAGGGACTTCAGCTGACAAAGTTCACAGACAATTGCAAGTTGGGAGCTATTACTAATTCCCCAAGTGATGCTGACATCCTACAGAAAGGCCTCACTGAGACCAATGACTAGTGTCAGAACCATGGCCTTAACCTCAATGCCAAAAAATGTGTTGTCGTCCCCGTTGGCAAAAACCTGGTTCCCATGAATTACCACATTGATGGTAGTCCACTGAACACAGAAGGAGTTATAAGAGATCTGGAAACACAGGTTGAGAGCAACCTCTCTTTTGCCCACCACATTGCCACTGTGGTCAGAAAATCCTTCTATGTGGCATTTCATTACTAAGGTTTTTCCAGGAAGAAAGAGGTCATTGTCTCCCTCTACTCTTCCCTCATTAGGCCAGTCATCGTGTACAATGCCCCATTTGACATGTACCTCACTAGACACCTGCAACAACTGGAGAGGCTGCAAAAGTACTTCACAAAGCGGATCCTATGCCTTAAATACTTGTCCTATATGGACAGACTCAAAAAACTCCAAATATTCTCTGTCTCATATCGTCTACTTAGAGGCGATCTCTGCTTGACATACAAATCCATGTCTGATCCAGCTCTGTTAGAAATGCTACATCTAAAGAAATCCCAATCCAGCCACACCACATGCTCAAGAGACCTCAACCTCAGTACCACAATCAACAGAACAAACTGGAAGGACAGGTTCATAACCCAGAGACTGCCCATACTATGGAACAGACTTCCCTTACATGTCAAACAGAGCAGTTCACTGGCCCTCTTCAAGAGAAATCTTGATGAGTGGATGGTAAATAGAAAATTCACTCTGGCAATCACTCCAGTGGCTCTACTTGACAGAGGCACTGGGAACTAAGGTCGAGTGGCACAATGCCAGGGTAATCCTATGGGCTAGGCTTGTAAAGGCTCCAGGGTTATTAGTCTAGTACACACCTATGAACCTATAAGTATTCAACATGGCACAGAAAGTGAGAAGAACTAGTAAATAAAAAGGTATGGATGGGAGATCGAATGATAAATGCATTTAAAATAAAGACTAGATAAGCTTACACTCTCTTTATGCTATCAACAGAATTTAATGCATATGTCTGTCTCAATAATGCTAATACTCTATAAAACTGGCTATGATTAATAAAGTACTATTTTATGTGTGATAAATTTAAAAATGTGATATTTATTACTAATTATTATTGTCATCCTTGTGATTTTTATTGTTTCTATTTTCTCAGTACAGCTGCAGAACATATTATAGATGTAACACTTAAAAAGTTTTTTTCTGCTGTTACCATATGCCACTAATACAAATATTCCATCCATAATTTCACTTGCTATTTTTCCAGTGTAAAGAATGTCATAGAAGTGTGCAGAAATCTACAGAATGACCATGACTTATTTCATTGTGCATTTCAAATGTTTGTCGATTGTGTTGTGGTACATCACTATGCTATTGTTTATGGCTTATTTTGTCTGCAAAATGTCATTTCATGTAACCTGCATCAACCCATTTGAAAAACTAATGGCTGGTATAAACCTTCACTTCTCATTTTACATGCAGATCATGAAAATATTTAAAATGCCTCCCTATGCAATATTGTATTTTCTGTTTTTGTTTAATGTCTTATCTTAAATATTTGGTTTTCTTATTGATCTCTTGCAAAGAAAAAGATGCATCTTAGCATCACTTTGGGAAAATTTGCCCATTGTATGCATTTTACTGGTTATAACATTATATAGTCGACGTATACTAGAAATTACATGAGGGCTTTATAGAAGAGGCACATAACATGAACAACCTTTATGCACAGATGCATGAGCACATTCAGGCCTATTTGCTGTTTGATTGTTGCCGTTATCCTTTATCTATCTACAGTTACATGGATATTGCATACTTCTGATTAGTATTTGTTGCACAAGCTTTAAGTATAAAAAAAGAAAACAACATTGATTTATACTCCCTGCTTACAAGAGTGCCACAGTCATCACAGTGTTTTCATTTCTTATTCAAACATTCCAATTATACAATGACCCCCCCCCCATTAATATTCAAAAATGTGCACGCTGATTGGTCAGCATGCACGTTGTAAATCAAAGTTATAGTAATGGAAAAAGGTCCAGCCGCCCGGACTTTTTCCATTAATATAACTCTTTTTTTTTTTTTTTTTACAGCAATGGAGAACGCAAGATCTCCATTGCTTGTTACAACCTGTCTCGCCATGTTAAACGAGTTTAACATAGCGAGACAGCTTTTAAAAAAAGCAAAGGAGCATCTCCGTTGCTTTTTTTAAAGTTGTCTCGCTATGTTAAACCCATCTAACATAGCGAGACACTTTAAAAAGCAACGGAGATCTTGCTTTCTCCGTTGCTTTTTTCAAAACTGTCTCGCTATGTTAAATGGGTTTAACATAGCGAGACAGCTTTAAAAAAAGCAACAGAGATTCTCTCTGACAGGCTGTAAAAAGCAACGGAGATCTTTTTGAATACCCAGACAGCTGCGGAAGGGCAACAAGGAGGCATTATACAATGCCATTATTTAAGAAAAGTAATTTTTTTTTCTTAAATAATGTCATTGTATAATAGCAATAACCCACTTCTGGGTGTGGGTAATGCTGGATTTATCCACGGTTGGCTTTGTTTGGCCACTTGGGCTTCGCCCTCGTGACTAAACCACACCAACCATGGGTAAATCCGGTATTACCCACACACAGGCGTGGGTTATTGCTATAATAAAGCAATGTTAGTAGATGTGCTTGAATAGTTTGTGTTAACAGTTTTCATTTTGTAGTGTTAGCCACTTCAAGCAGAAATTATTTCTGTATGATGTATAAATAAAACGTATTTCTATTCCAACAGATATGAGAGTAATTTTAGCAATATTTACTTTCATGTTCTAAGACACTGAACAAGACTATTTGCCTTCTAAGTGTTGTTTGATGATCTCTAAAAATAGACATGTACATGACAGCTTTAAGAAGTTTTATAAAACAAAAGAAACCTAAATCTTGGTCATATCTTTTGCTGAAAAGTAAAGCATCTACCCACCCCAACTCTACCACTGCCAGTGCTAAAAATATATACAATGTTTTTCAGACTGTGGGCTATAATTTAGCTATTTTATTCAGCCTAGTAAAAATAGGCCCATTAATATGTTACCTCTGCACGTGTCATCATTGTGGTCTGAGGGACTATGGAATGTAACACAAATGCAAATAAGGTCTACTGTTTTTGTGGTTAAGTCAGAGTCTGCAATTATTGTTTTTCTTCAGACATATGGAGAGCTTAATGCCTGAAGGATGCCTAATTTTGGATGTCATACTTTGAAATCTGAATATACCAATCTGAATCTGAATCTATTCAGGTTACTTTGCATGTTTATCAAGTCCTTCAAAATTAATTTCAGATCAAGACAGCATATATTACCTAACAAAATGATAATTTCTCCATTTTTTGTTCAAGGACTGTGACAAAAATTGTAAATGGATAGAAAAAGCAATGTAATTTTTGTGAAATGTTATTCTATTAGTCTACCGTAAGACAGTCTGATCATTACTTAAAATATTATGGTGACTGCATGCCTTTTGTACAGCACTAAGGAATTATAGAACTGTAAATAGTGAAATAGGCCTTCCATTGTTTACCAGAATGTGAAATAGCAGTATTATATTGCAGGAGACATTGAAAAGCAAACATTAGAAATGATGCCCTACACTTTGGATCACAACCTACACATAATGCATCTATTAAGAAATGAAAAACGTAATACATTTGCAATTTGTTTCAATAATATATGTATTTAGTTTCTAACACAGATATTAAATGCTAGTTATAAAATTATGCTGTGAAATTTGTATTAAAAAATCAGTAATGTGTGTCTGCAAAAAAGGCATTACAGACATTATATCACTTCAGTGCTAAATAAAACACCAGCCTTCATAAAGTTGCCTTTCTGAATAATGTTTTCCAGTCACTTTTATAATAAGGGAAAATGTTACTCAAGTGTGCTGACAGAATATTTCAAATGGAAAAATATTCCCATTTGCAGAAAGTATAACATTTTGTTTCTGTTTTTAAAGAGATTAATTCTTATGATGATGAAAGTACATTATGGCTAGTTGCTTTTTCAAGTATCAAGTGGTGACAATATAGCAGAGAAAAAAAAAAGAAAAACATTACTTTCATTACACGCACAGATATACATGATGTGTGTGTGTGTGTGTGTGTGTGTGTGTGTGTGTGTGTGTGTGTGTGTGTGTGCGTGTGCGTGCGTGTGCGTGCATGTGCGTGTGCGTGTGCATGTGCATGTGCGCGTGTGTGTGTGTGTGTGTGTGTGTGTGTGTGTGTGTGTGTGTGTGTGTGTCTAGGGGTTATGCAGGTCAACAATTCAGTTAAGTTTGGAATTTAAATCAATTACAGATGATCTGAATTGAAATCTTATAATGATATGCTAAAGAAGGTACACACAAAAAACAAAATTAGTTTTCTAGACAGAAATCCTTATTTTTGTAAATATTCAAGTAAACCCTTCAGCACCACTATACACATGCTCATAAGCACATCACGTACACAAACATGCACTAAAAATATACTAATGCAGGTGTAGTTTAATCTATTATCCATCTGTGTAAGTATCACTCTAGAAAATTTAATTATTTATTTATTTAAATGTGTTAACTGAGTTACCGCACTAATGCAAATATATAATTTTTATGCCAGCTCAGTAAATACCTAGTAGAGATAGTCAAGCAAATAATATGTAAAAAGCATGACCGTATATACATAATGTAAATATTTTTATATATATGTTATTAAAATATTAATGTAACTCTACATATGAAGAAAACTACAGAGTAACATGGTATGGTCTGTAAGTTAATAATACAAAAATGTATATTAATGGTTCTTCTTTTGTTTTTTTTTTCCCAGTTAGGGGTTGCCACAGCAGATCACCTGTCCGCTCATTATTGGCAGTGGAGTTTTACAGTGTTGAGTTGCCAGCCTGGTGCCCAACCTTCCACAGAAGGCACACACACGCATGCACTCACTCATGCCTAAGGCCAATTTAGAGTGTCCAATCCACCTACAACATGTCTTTGGGAGGAAACCGGAGCACACCCATGTGACCACAGGGAGGACATGCAGACTCTGCACAAAAGGCACCCCAGCCAAGGATCAAACCAGAGAACATCTTGTGGGGAGGTGGCAATGCTAACCGCTGCACCACCGTGGCGGCCCAAAAATGCACATTAATGATATGAAACAATTTTGGAAATGCCAGTTTTATAGCACAGAGTAAAAGCGAGAAGCATAAGACTATATGCAATCTACAGCATTAGAACCTCAATGAGAAAACTAAGGAAAAAAAGAAATTCTGTATGGATGATTGATCCTGCAAATGTAGTGTGGTGTAGTGAGAAGGAGAGGGGGTGACAGGCTTTTAATTTATGCCATTTCACTTTGAGTAAAGTTCAGTTCTGGGTAGAAATTGAGGTATAGCTGCAGTTCTGTTACATTTGAGGGAAAGGTTTCCCATAGTTTATTGGCAATGAGTGAGAATCTGTGGCTGATGTACTGGAGCTTATTATGTGAGTTTAGTAAAATGGGTCTAGAATGGGCAGGCATATTAGATGACTTGCTGAAGATTTAAAAGTAATATGCACAGACAGAAAGGGGAATGAGTCTAAATTTGTTAGTTTAAAAAAGATAGTCAGGAAGGCAGTGTACTCTCTGTTTAATGGGTAGCAGTTTTCCATTATCAGGTTATGGAAGTGATGCTTCCAAATTAAACATCAGTAATGAATCAAAAGTTCTTTGTAGATAACATTTGTAAACAATTGAGGTTAATCTTGGAGGCTGAAAACCTATAGGTTGACTATATTCTAACTGCACCAGAAGCATACATTTTCTAATGGTATTCTTACCTTCAGGTGAGCAGAAATCAGAAATCCTTTTGGCCAGTAAAATGAGTTTATTTGTATTTGCTTTAGTAATACTGATAAGTATTGAAGCTTCAGTTTGGTCTTATTACTTAATTAATTCCCCCGGATTTAAGAAGCCCTACAGTGCATGCAGGATTAGTCTAAGAGCTATTTTCGGCAATATGGTCGACGTGCGATCCAGGAACGAGCTCCCAGGATGTGCACGTGAGCTCTTGGACTAATCCTGCATGGACTGTGTTCCTGTATACAAATTACCCTCATCTGCAGGTGAAAACCACTCAAACCATTCACTTCTCATCCCGGCACTTGCTCAAATAAGCACACAAACCATTCACTTCACATCCTGGCACTTGCTCAAAACTCATAGCAAGCACTAATAAACCTTAGTACTAGACCCCCTTATACTGTAGAAAAGGACAAGGCTCTCTATTCAACCTTACCAGCCAATCAGTAAAACAGTTCACTGTACCTATCCAGGCATGTCCAAAGGGCAGATTCAGGTGTACTCTCCGGTCCAATTGGTGAATCTGGGCATTTTGAGGCAATGTTACAATTGCCTCATGTACACAGACAACCCTCTCCTCCTTCCACCAAACACTAATACATGCAAGAGATGCAATTATACAGCCAAACTGGAGGCTAAGCTCTCTCAACCCAAGACTGGATCAGGCAGTCAAGAGGAGAAGGGAATTACTTGTATCACACCCCCAGTCTCACATAGCCCTATGAAACCAGCACCAGCATAAAACATACATAAATACACAAAAACTTATTCGGAGGCTCTAAATAAAAATCTGCAAAAGCAACAGAGACCTCCAAAGCGGACATTTAAGCAACCTCCACCCCTCCAACACAAACCATGAAACACATACTTCACAAAACCAGTGTACCATGCAATCACAACCCTTAAGGCAAAATAACATACCCAACACACTAGTAATAGGTGACTCTATAGTCAGGCACACTGACGTCCCACTCACTAGGCTGAACAAGGAGAAGGTTACTGTTAGCTGCCTGTCTGGTACCAGGATCTGCCACATAACCCAAGCACTCAGTTTACTCCAGAACAAGTACAAAAATGACTCTGTCATTGTCCATGTTGGTGTGAATGACCTGAGCTGTACCTCCCTGGACTACATGAAAAGAGACATGGAGGAGCTCTCTGATCACGTAGCCCAGGCCGGTAAGACCCTGACCCTGAGTAGCATCCTGCCCTCACCAAGAATGTTACCAAGGAATATAGAAAAAATGATCAATTTCAACAATTGGCTAAGCTTCTGGTGTCATTCAAAGGGGATCCAGTGTTTGTCAGCCTGGGAAGACATGCTCAACAAGGCACGCTGCTTTGCTAGAGATGGCTTGCACCTGTCACCCTTAGGCTTTCGAATACTGGCCAAGGCTCTTGCCACTCCCATAGTGCCTTTTTTAGGCAAGACTCAAAAGACAAATCCACAGTTGTAGAGAAAAAAGATGCAGAATCTTCAGAAATCACCGCTCGTACACAGGATATGATAGAAAATTTATTATAAAACACACGAGTAGATCACTGGTTTAGCGCTTTCAACTGGAAAGTCCAGTCTTCCTCAGAACAATAAGAGGATGCATACCCAGTGTTTAAATAGCATTGCACCTTAATTCAATTTAAAAAAAACGCCAAAATCTTTAAAGCTCTACATGCCTAGATTCTTCAACCATATATCAGAATAAACTGGCCACGTAATGTAAAATCTTATATATAATATGTAATTTAAAAACATATATATAACACTATAAGTTACTTACTGCTATTGAGGCACATTAATATGTACAAAACTATAAAGTGAAAAATTAACTATACACTAATAAGCAAACTATTGCTGACAATATGTCTCCTATAGGATAATTTCCAAAGATCATATGGAAAAACTGCATGAATTTCTAAGAAAATTCAAAGTAAAAGTAAATGCATCACTATCCACTAAGTAATAATTACATATAAAAATGTATATGAATAATCTTAAATTAAAAAAAATCCACAGTTGTAAATAGCACAAGTAACAAAAAACTGAGGGTAATGCTACTCAGTGTCAGAAGTCTAAACCTCAAAATGCATGCATTCGAGGCACTCCTCAGTATGGAGAAAATTGATATATGTGCAGTAACAGAAACCTGGTTTAAGGCTCCAGAGAGCACCCCAGCACTACCAGGCTACAACTCATACCATACATTTTGGCCACAAAACCCGGACCGAAATACAAAAGGCGGGGGAGTATCCATATTCATCAAGGATACCCACACCTCCAGGTTAGTGGCACAGCATGATGCTTCAGAGATCATCCACATGCAACTAACAATGGGCAAAACTGCTATTAAAATTATAGCTTGCTACAGATCACCCACCATGTCTCAGGACCCCCATTCCGCATTCCTGGAAACACTAGGAAACATAAAGTTCCTACCAAACACCCTGATATTGAGTGATTTCAATTACCCAAACATTAACTGGGAGAACTCCTCAAGTACAAACTCCCTAGTCCAACATTTCCTAGAATTTATAAACTCAAACACCCTGGATCAACTGGTCAGCACCCCCATCAGAGGTGACAACATACTGGACCTGGTCATCACCAACATGGGCTACCGGTGTTTCACACTGGAAGTCAACCCATTTTTGCTTAGATCTGACCATAATCTAATCAGTCTGCATAGCCACATTCCGCCAACTCCCCCGGTCAAAGAAACAACCGTGAAAACCTTTTCAAAAGCAAACTTCACGTTACTTAAGACTGAGGTGGGAAGTTTCAAAGCCCCCATGCTAAAGGATAATGCTTTCCAAGCTGTAAAATCCTTTACTAATGCACTCTATGGGCACCTACAAGAATGCATGAATCATGCTATCCCAAGCAAAACCAAGGCTCACTCCTCCAAGAAAAGGAAACCACTCTGGTGGACCCCTGCCATAAGCAAGCTATACAATAGAAGGAGGAAACTAGTACAGAAATTAGTAAAATCCCAAGAAGGGAAGACATCCTTGATCAGTATCAGCAAGAAACTACGTTCCCTCATAAAATCATCCAAGGTTAGCTTCGAAAGAAAAATTGCCATGGACTCCAAAGATAACCACAAGGCATTCTTTAGTTATGTCAAGAATCTAAGTGGCAATTCTCAGATCTGCTCAGAGTTAGTGCAGAAAGGCACAAAATACACTGAAGCGACTGATATAGCCAACATCCTGGCAGACAGGTTTAGTGTAAACTTCACCCCCCCTCACCCCCAAAAGGGCCCATAACTATAACAGAAGAATGTAGTACCCCTGAAATCACAGACACTCGGGTTAAAACAGCCCTCTCCAAAGCCAAAAACACAGCATCAATTGGGACCGGACAGTGTTCCAGGCTGCATCCTACACAAGCTCAAAGATGAACTAACCCCTCACCTAAACACACTGTTTAAACTCAGCCCCTTCACAGGCTATGTGCCCACAGAGTGGCACACAGCAATGGTTATTTCACTCCACAAAGGTGCAGCCACAACAGACCCCAGGAACTTTCACCCTATAAGCCTGACTAGCTTTTGTCTGCAAAGCTATGGAGCGCATTATAATGGATCTCATTAACAGAGACATTGGGAACCTTCAATCACTGGACCCTACCCAGTTTGGCTTGGTTAAGGGCAGATCATGCCTCCTAAATCTGGTGGACTTCTTTGAGACAGTTACCAAGGCTGTAGACGAGGGAAAGGTGGTCCACACAGCCTACCTAGACCTCGCAAAGGCCTTCGACACCATTCCCCACTCAGGTATTATAGATAAGCTCACCAGCCTGAACATAAACCCCTACATCATGAGATGGGTTGCCAACTGACTTACTGACAGAACCCATATGGTAAGAGTTGTGGGAACTACTTCTGACTTTAAACCGTTTACAAGTGGCATTCCCCAGGGCTCAGTCCTCAGAGGTGCAGGCAAGCACAGGAGGACTATGGCTGACTAAGTTCACAGATGACTGCAAACTAGGGGCTATAATTGACTCTCCAGCTGACACAGACATCCTCCAAAAAGGGTCTCATTGAGACAGATACCTGGTGTCAAAAACATGGCCTCAAGCTAAATGCCAAAAAGTGCACAGTCATCCCCTTTGGAAAAAACAAAGTACCCACAAACTATCACATAGGTGGTAGCCCCCTCAATATAGAAGATGTAATAAGGGATCTGGGGACCCAAGTAGATAGTAACCTCTCCTTTGATAATCACATCACCGAAGTGGTTAGAAAATCCTTCTATGTGGCCCACCTGATCACAAAAGGGCTTGCATCCAGATTGAAAGAGGTCATTGGGCCCCTCTATGCATCACTCATCAGATTCATCATAGAGTACAATGTCCCATTTGGGATGTACCTTACAAGACACCTGAAACAACTGGAAAAACCACAGAAGTACCTCACCAAGAGGATCACTGGCCTCAAGCAGATGACCTATGCAGCTCGACTGAAGAAACTCCAGCTGTACTCGGTTGCATACCACCTACTTAGAGGTGATCTCTGCCTGACATACAAGGCCACGTCCAACCCAGAATTGATGGACATACTCCACCTAAAGAAAAGCATATCCCCTTGAGCCACATGCTCCAGGGATCTAAACCTCACCACAACAATAAATAGGATGTGCTGAGGGATTCCAAGATGGTGGTCGAATAGTCTGCACTCTATCCATAGAGCTCCAACTACTTTTATAACTAACACAAAGTTAACGTGCTTTAAAAGCCAAATTTCAACAATTAAAAAAAAGCTTAAATTCTCCGATCTGTTTTTCTTCGAATTCGAAGGTTGACTGACTTATTTTAAACAAAAGAAGCAACATAACTCTAAAATTGTGCCTGGAGACCTTCGCCACATGCATCCAAGGGGCCCGTGAAACTACTATTGCAGTACAATAATCACCACATTTGGACCATGACTGATATCGCGGAAAACATGGAAACATAACTGTCCAAAGCAAAAGCTTCTGCAATATTATCCCCAGAAAAAGATACACCCAAAAAAAGACAGAAAATCACCAGACAGCCAGCCAATAATAACAATTCAAATCCCAAGGGAAAATCTGATGCTAACTTTCATCTGGACGATCTCAAATCATTACTACAGCCAATCCATGTCACCATACAAGGCTTTTCCGAACAACTTACGGATTTTGGAAAAACTATAAACCAAATAATACAAAGAGTGGACATTCTTGAACACAAAAGTCAAACCAACGAACTACTGATTCAATCCCTATCGGAAGACCTGTCCGCAAAAACCACTATGCTTTCAGATCTGCAAACTAAAATAACGGATCTAGAGGCTAGGAGCTGTCTAAATAACATAATAATTAAAGGACTTCCAGAAACTTATGATAACCAAAGCCTGCTGACAATTTCTAGACAGATATTTGTTGCACTATTGGGAGTGGAAAACAACACTGGCAACTTAACAGTGGAAAGAGCACACAGAGCTTTACATAAGTGCCAAGAATCCAACACCCCGCGCTATATATATATATATATATATATATATATATATATATATATATATATACTAAATTGCTAAACTTTCAAGACACGCAAAAAATATTATTGTCAGCAAAAAAACTTTATATGGAACAACTATAAACTTACTTTCTCTCAAGATCTGCCTCACATAATTAAACTAAACAGACAAAAACTAGCCCCGTTTTGCGCAGATCTGATCAAGAGAAATGTGAAGCTTCAAATGCTCTATCCAAACACTCTGATCTTCTCTTACAAAGATAAAAGATATCTGGCTAATACTCCGATGGAAGCAAAAGAAGCTTTTATTAAGGCTTTCAACAAATATCCTGCTGTTTGATATACAGATGTCCGTTCTTCCACCTACCTTTTACTCGCATCAGGAGAGCTGAAGTCAAGCCC
Organism: Protopterus annectens; assembly: GCF_019279795.1. NCBI lineage: Eukaryota > Metazoa > Chordata > Ceratodontiformes > Protopteridae > Protopterus > Protopterus annectens. The sequence continues at coordinate 964,502,311 of NC_056745.1, forward strand.
AGACTATGTGATGCATCCGAATTCAACAGCTTTATATCTGAACTTACTTTTAATACTTTTTGCTTTCATATATTAATAAGTGTATTACCGATCCTGACATTATATGTGACTTAATACTCATATACCACTAAATATCATACTCAGAAATGGAACCTTGTTGCATATGGATTCAGTTGCTTACGGATCACTTAAGCGAGACTATTCCAGCAGAACCCTTGTATGACACTTTAATTGTGACTCCTAATCAGACATCTACATCTATGTCACACTATTGATAATCATTTTGCTTTCTAAAAATGCGCATTCACAACTACTAAACTGCTTTGCATACTAAATGTAGATGGTTACTCAGCTCGTCAAGCAATTCTGTATGTTCATCATTTAAATATCCTGAGCCAACTACCTGACCTCTACGATACTATATTGAGTTGCTTAAATTTTAGTCGGTATTCAAAACATGTATACCTATCTACATGGTAAACCCAAACACCTCTGTTTAAAGTTCTAAAAACTACTAAATCTTGTTATTTCATATATTTTATCAGTGCTCTCATAACATTACTTTAATCAAGGTACCGGAGATTTCTCCGGCTCTTTAGAGCTTAAATATCGATAATTATCTCTTAAGCAAACAACTTCATGTTTACAGAAGAGATGAGTAATTTCGTGATATATATTCATCTAATACATTATATACACTTTAAACTACTCATTTTCCATACACTAACACGATCGAATATACTCCTAGCTTTAAACTCTCTGCATATATCAATTATCTAACCATGATATAAGCCATAACATGACAAGTTTAATGTAAATTTTGTCAACCATGGGTTTTTGCTAATTGCTTACACTTGATTTACTTATAGTAATGCTGCTTACGTTATCTGGAAATACTTTTATCTGCTGTCAGTTTAATACTTAATATTCAATCAGATAAATATAATAATTAAATAATGAACCTTGTCAGATGATATTATATTCTCTTGAACTCTCTCTTTTTAACTTCATACCTACATATAAGTCTACAATGTTCATATACTCATCCTCTCTCTCTATCTCCCTGTGCACTCTTCACACTACCTTCTATATTATTAACTCTCAATTTCCATCCATATCAGCATCCTATAACCTCTCTAGTTTTCAATGCTTTTTATTGTTATCTCTTATATGATTTTAACTATTCCCTCTCCTCTTTCTTGTATATTTCTCTAACTATTTGCTCTCTATGTTGCACTTGACACCACTTATTTTTTATACTCTTCTATAACTACAACTATCTTTTTGGCTACTCCTACATACTCCCCTAATATCATTTCCTGTTTTACACTAGAGCTCATGGATGCTTAGGATTTTGGGTCCTAGTATGACCGGTCTATAGATGTGGTCTGTTTTGTATATATGTACAGTGTTATTTACCACACATGCAGTCCTTGTAAGGACTCTATATATGACAATTGTTCTTACAGTAATTATCTCGCTAACCAGTGCTTTTTGTTTTCTTAAATATTGTTTGTGTATTCCTTTTACTAGAAAGTCGGGGTGGATAGGCACCGGGGTGGGTTTGATGGAATACTATGCTACCATTCCTACTATTGTTGTTTCTTATATCAATTCTTATATCACAGATATTGTTGTGCCATGGTCTCTTAAGTTTTTTCAGCCTCTTAACTATATTATCCAGTAACCCTTAAATTTTTAACCTGCCTTGATTTTGTTTATCAATGATGATACAGATTGACTCATGGAATGTCAGAGGGCTTCAAAATAAATCCAAAAAATCTCTCCTTTTCCATTTGCTACTTAAATCTCAGGCTAATATATATTTCTTACAGGAAACACATATGCAAAAAGAGGACTGGACTAAAGAAAAGAAAAAAAGTGGATAAAAAACATCATTTCTGCGGGAAACTGCTCCAATTCTAAAGGGGTGGCCATTATAGTCAAAAACAAATTCCAGGGAGATATTATTGAGGAAAAGGCTGATGAAAATGGTAGATGGTGGTTCTTTACCTCTCGCCTCCAATACTTAAATAAACCAATTATTTTCTTTAATCTATACGGCCCATGCACTCAACAACACATTTTTATATTAGAGATCCATAATATCCTCTCAATCTTTAATGATCACCATATTATTATTGGTGTAGACTGGAACGCTATAATAGACCCTAATATAGATTGTACTAGCAAATCTCCCTCCTACAATTTTCAATCATCCATAGCTATAGAGGAATTAATGTCCGATTTCAATCTCATTGACCCCATTTCGTATAGTGAACTTCTATCTAAAAAAGACTTATTTACATATTACTCGAAATGTTAGAATACATGGTCAAGACTGGACTTTTTTCTAATATCTCTCATCTTAAAATTAATTTCTATGTAGAACCCAGATTCTTATCTGACCACTCAAAAATCTCTCTCAAGGTTAATCCTGACTCAAGCCCATCTTCAGGTTCCCGCTATAATAATTGGACATTAAACAATATTTTGCTTACCAATAGAGACATAACTAAAGCAATTACAAATTCATTACTCGATCTAAGCCCTAATCTCGACAATTCCAGTATCCAACTTGATATTCAATGGGCCGCCTGCAAAGCTTATATTAGAAGTATTATAATAAATAAAGCCTCTTATTTTAAAAAACTCTACAAAAGTAAAGAATCCATCCTTATCATGAAGATTTCTGAACTAGAAAAACAACACAGACTTAACCCAGATCCTAATTTGTATAAAGAACTAACAGATTCCCAAAAAAAACTACTACACCTTCACCAACAAAATCTCTCTTTTTCTGAACAAAAACTCATTGCAATTTACTCAGAATTGGCACAAATCCCATCTAAATTTTTGACAAGGATAAATAAAAACAACCAGGCCCCTCTTAGAATTTCACTCCTACACTTCCAAAACAAAATTTATAAATTGGACTCTGAAATATTACAGTTATTTTCACTTTTATACTCAGACATCTATTCTAAAAAGTTGGATCCCTCTACTAACCGATACATGGAAAGCTTTCTGAAATCTATCAAATTCCCCTCTCTAAATGATTCCCAAAGGGACATGATTTCTGTTCCCTTAAACCTTCAGGAAATGTTATCTATCATTACCAATCTTAAAGCAAATAAATCTTCGGGCCCAGATGGATTTACAGCTGAATTCTTCAAAACCTTTAACTCTGTAATCTCCCCTATCCTTCTAAAAGTATTTAACTACATAATAGATAATGGTATATCAGATATACACTGGAACACATCAAAAACAATCCTTATTCTGAAAAATAATAAAGATAAAACTGATTCCCCAGAATTATTGACCCATCTTTTTGATAAATATTGACATTAAAATTCTAGCAGCCTTACTGGCTAATAGATTGAAGAAAGTCTTACCTTCTCTAATCTCCTTGGATCAAGCCGGTTTTATGAAATATAGACACACATGGGACAACACTTTGACATTGGATTCCTTAATTCACTTTACCAAAAAAGAAAAAAAAACACTTTATGCTTTAATGTTAGATGCTTCAAAAGCCTTTGAAAGGGTCGATTGGGACTTCCTCTTTCAAACTATGACTTATTTCAACATACCCACCATTTTTATAGACAGGATTAAAATCCTATACCAAAACTCATACACCTACTTACAGATTAACAAAAATCTGTCCAAACCTTTAAAGATAGAAAATGGTACAAGACAGGGCTGTCCCTTATCCCCCTTTCTCTTTAATTTATTCATAGAACCATTATTTCTGTATATTGCCCAAAATACTTTTCATGTAATTCCCAAAGTATTAAACACTAAAATATTACTGTCCGCCTTCGCAGATGATCTGAATATCTATTTTCAGCTTCCCAATACTGACCTGAAATAAAATTGTTAATTCTATTAACATGTTCTCAAAGGCTTCAGAATACCAAATTAACCTTAAGAAATTGCACATCTTTCTTATCAACCCACTAGCTCACAAGCCTAAATATTTTCCTAACTCTCCTTTTAAGACAATTTTTGACATTAAATACCTAGGGATCCACTTTGAACATAACCAACTCTCTATGTTTCAAAATAATATGCTTAGAACTTGGTCAAAAATAACTTTAGATCTTCGCAGGTGGGAACTAATGAACCTTTCTCTTCTATCTAAATCAGCAATAATTAAAATGAACATTCTCCCCAGACTTCTTTATCAATTTAATGCTTCAGACCAGATAATATCCAAGTCATTCTTATCCAAACTTAATGAAGAACTTGCTAAATTTATCTGGTTCCCTAAATCAGTGAGAATTTCATACTCTAAATTATCACTTCCTAAAAATAAAGGTGGTCTTGGTCTCCTGAATTTCCATCTCTATTATACTATTGTCTGCGCTAACAGAATTTTGTCTATTGCGAAACTTAACTATAGAGAATACAACTCCTACTCTACCTAGTCCAAAATGTGGTATCAACATATCCTAACCAGTAAAATTAACCCCGCTGCCCTCCCTTTTCTTTCCCTGGATGATATAGTCAAATCTAACTTATCCACCATTTTAAACAAAAAAATAGATCCTTTCAAAACTTATTAAAACTTATTAAGCTAGACAATGTTTTTTCTCTACTTCAACCTCTTCATTTAAACCCCAATATCAAAATAAACAATATGTCAATCAATCTTTCTAACTTCCCTCTTATTAAAAACCTTACGGTCTGGGATATACTTAAACATAAAAATGAATCACTTACCAATCTTTGCATAACCCTTAAAGTTAACAAGAAATACTTAACTATTCTCCGACAGTTACGAGAGCTAATTACATCAAAATTCACCCATCTAATAATCAATTGCCAAGACATCACCAAATTAGAGATTATTATTCAGACTCTGACCTTACCAGAGAAAATGCTTTCCAATTCATATAAACTTCTATCATCCATAATTCATGAGTCAGATTGTCTATTCTCTAGCTATTGGGATAACTATAACTCTCAATTGTCATAGAAACAGAAACTCTCTGCCATAAAAAATACCCTAGATTTTTCCCCTTTCAAAAAACTCATCTATACACAATTAATGATCAATAATAATGCATACTATACTCCCTCTATATTATTCAAGTTTGATCCTAAAAAATCCCCCTCCTGTCCATGCTGCCCCTCCCCAAAAGCTGATCTCTTACATGTTCTATGGTCATGTAACTACTCACATAAGCTTTGGACCTCATTAAAAGTACGTCTCCAAAAAAATGGGATACAATAAATCGACCCTTTCTTGTGAACTAGCCATACTGCATATCCCTACCAGATCTCTCTCTAAATTGGACACACATGTTCTGGTCTTCTTATGCTCACTCATAAAACTTTATATCACTAAAAATTGGACAGATCGCACTAAACTATGTTGGGACAACTTTAAGGAAATGGCTTGTTCATACATTGCAGCACATAAAGGTATTAAGAAAGGCCCTAAAAAAACTGCCCTCTTAACAAAAGTCTGGGAAAGGGTTACTAATCTTATTTTTAGTGAATAACAATCCTATTACCTCTATCTAGAATTAAGACCTTTTATATAATTCATGCTCATTTTACCTATATTTTCCTAATGGTAGCACTTGGGTTAGTTCTTCTTGTATATATTGTATATACAGTGTTATGATGTTCCAAGTTTTTGTCATTTTTTTATGTTAACTAGTACTCAGTTTATATGTTCTTTCATGTATAAACATTTAGCCATTGGGTGTGCACTTTCTTATTATTACATCTTATGAATTGAATAAAATTTTTTTTTGAGAAAAAAAATAAATAGGATGTGCTGGAGGGATAGATTCCTGTCCCAGAGACTTCCCATGCTCTGGAACAGGATTCCAATCTACATTAGGCAGCGCTCCTTGCTAACCCTCTTCAAGAGAAACCTTGAGGAGTGGATGGGAAAAAGAAAGTTTACCCCAGGGATCACTTCAATGGATCTGCTGGACAGAGGCACAGGGAACTCTTCTAAGGGGGCGGTGAAAGCCAACACATTGCGGCTAGGCTTATAAATGCCTTTGGGCAGATAGCCTAGTATCTACCTATGAACCTATGAGGGTAATTTGTGATCCAGGAAGCTGGCAGCTGTCTGTGCAGGATGAGTGTAGTTTGCAGAAATGTACTCAGTTAGTAACCAAGTACATTTCTGCAAACTTCAAAACGGAGGCATGACAGCCCCAAATAAAGTGTGCATATGATGTGTAATCCATGCCAATGGCCATATAATTGGCCATTGGCATGAAAAACAGTGTAAAAATGAAATATATAACACTTTTTTTTGTTTGGCCGATATCGGCCGTTTAAGCTAAGAGCAGCAGCGTGCAAACGGGATCGGGATAAAAATAAAAAAAAATAAAATAAAACAACCATTAAGAAGAAAATCATTATTTTGCCATAATAGTCAATGGCAGACAAAATACAACATGGCCAGTGCAGACTGGTTACTAAGGGGGAAGGCTGAGTGTGGGATATGTAACCAAGGATTAGCAGGCAATCCTACGCAAATGAGGGGAATGATAGAGAATCCCAGATTCCTTGTCAGTACAAGCCTGCACCCAAGAGTGTAGGAAACAATGAGTGTAAGCCCTAGACATAGCCAACATCAGAAGGGGGTGTGTCAGGCATGCTGTAAGCTAACTGGGGCACTGTGGCTCATGTTTGCCCTTAGCTAAGCTAAGCTAAGGCAGGGTGTGTGTCTAGGGATATCCTATTTTACACCAAGAAAAACATGGTGTACACAGGTGGAACAAGCCAAAATCCTGTAAAACATGCTTACAGCCCATACGCATGTTTGCACGGTGTGCACCAGGTGTAAAAAACAAAAAAAAAACAGGAAATAGCAGCTCCGTTCACATCTGAGCACTGTGTTTGTGCGGTGCGCTCCCGGGCTTAAACAGGAAGGCAATAGGAAGGGAAACCAGCAGTAGGAAGGTAATCAAGGAGAACTAGCTTAGCTGGCAGGTGAAATGTATCAGAATCTGCCAACTACACAGACAGCAGACCAGCCCAACCCAGAACACTACTATAACTAAGCAAACACCTTCTACTCTGTTTTTTCCACACTCTACACTGCCAATGTATACAAGCAGGGAAATTTTAACAAGCAAACCTACAAAATGAGAAGCGCAACAGCAGGCAACATAGAACAACATGTGCAAGAGGCTGAGGGTGGTGAGGATGTGAATGCTGCCGAACAACCCACAGTGAGAAGACAGAGAAGACTGTACAGACCCAGGGTAACCTACCAGGGGCTACATGAGCTGGAGATAGTGGAGCACTATAGGGTGGACAGAGACCTCCTACAGAAAATTGTTGAGCTGTGCCGGCCACACCTGACACACCAAACTGGCCAAGGGGAACCCATCCCAGTGGATACCAAGGTATGTGTAGGCATACGTATACTAGCCAGAAGTACCTCCCAGAGCACAACTGGGGATATCATGGGGATCTCACAGGCATCAGCATCCAGAGTATTCCACCAGTTCCTGGATGCCATTTCAGCACATGCCATTGAGAATGTATATTTCCTCAACACACATGAGGTGTTGACCAGCAATATGCATCTCTTCCACCAAATAGCAGAATACCCTGGGGTAGTGGGTGCTATAGACTGTGCGCATATATGCATCAAAGCACCACCCGATGAGCAGGGTAGGGCCTACATCAACCGCAGGGACATCCCCTCCATCAACTGCCAGGTCTTATGTGATGCCCAGGGCAGTATAATGAATTTGTGTGCTGGCTACCCTGGAAGCTATGACGATTCACACATATGGCATCTGGCGCAGCTGAAACAGAGATGTGCCAATGTGGACATCCCCTATGGTCACCTGGGTACACACTGGAGCCATGGCTGATGACACCCATCAGAAATGCACACACACCTGAACAACAATGCCATAATGAGGCACACGCACAGGCCAGACATATAATAGAGCATGTGTTTGGGATGCTCAGGTCATGATTCCGGTGTCTGGACACATCCAATGGAGCCTTGCAGTATTCACCAGCTACATGTACCCAAATTGTTATGGTATGTGCTACTCTACACAATATGATCCTGCGGAAACAGCTGCAGCAGGAACAGCATGGGGCAGGGCCACACAGCTCCCCACCAATGCCAAGGCTTGTACAGGCACAGCATGACTCAGAGGAGAAACAACCTGAGCCTGCCCCAGTAGGCAGAAGGAGGCATGCCCAGTATGCCCTGGCCTTGGCAAAGAGGCAACGCATAGCACATGTACTGACACAGTAGGGACCCAGGGAATGACACCTCTCTCTGACTCGCACATACAGTAAAAGGGATGCCAAACATGACACTACCTGTGCTCAACCATGTATAGGGAGTGTACTATGTGCATCCAACATAGGCAGCCCTCCAGCACCATCCTCAAGTCTGGTACACCCTCAAGGTAAGTCAGTCAACCTACCAATTGCCAAATGGAGTAGAATATTTTCTTACTTGTAGTTATGGTATGGATGTGAGCATGCAAGGGAATTGGGTGGCCGAATGTTATGGCAGCAGACAGCAGACACCCATAGTGGCACCATGACATCTGCAACACATACTGGAGTTACCATAGCAGCCAGTACTACACAGGGTGACAAAGTCCACTGCAGGAAATAGGCTGAGTGACATGTGATTCCATAAGACCCACACATGCCAGTCAGGAAGTTTCACATACCCAACAACAGTCTCATCCAGCAGAACAGGTGTAGACAAACCCAAACAGAGCCTGTCCCATGGCCCCAGAATGATGGCTATGGTTAACCCCCCCCCCCGGTCTACACAGACAGACCACAGCAGGGCAGGCAGTGGGATGTTAGTTCTGAAGGGTAGGAAGTCAGACAATAATATGTAGGGCAACCAAAGGCATGATCTGTAGTACACTGGTATGCCTCTAGTCAGCATGATAGTTAGCAATATAGAATGAAATGGAGTACCTGACATACCAGTACAGTCATAGTAAATGTGTACAAGTGTCACGTGTGCCCCCCGCATCCTACATAGTAATGTAATAACAATCAGGTGTGCCCCCCAACCCTGTGCAGAAATGGAGAAATAGTCAGGTGTGCCCCCCCATCCTACATAGTACTGTAATAACAGTTAGGTGTGTCCCCACCACTCCTGTGTAGAAATGTAGAAACAGTCAGGTGTGCCCCCCCACTATGCAGAAATGTAGTAACAGTCAAAGCCAAATGATCGATGGATATCCTGCAGAGACAGCATGCTACCTATTGGTGTACAGCACAAAGGTCAGCACTACAGCACAAACTACCTGGATACGATCCACAAATTCAATACAGATGGCCATACTGGGCATGCTCACACAGAGAGAAATAAAGGCAATGTCAGTCCACAACATACTGAAAGGTCATACTGGGTATGCTCACACACTTAAACACATGAAGACCATGACTGTAAACATCAGTGGACTAGACATATCTGGTAGTTGCAGTTGTTAGTGCAGACACTTGTCAGTATGCACCACGCATGCCTTGCACACACAGTGGACAGGAATACATATAATTCAGGAAAACACACTAATATAAGCCAAAGGTAGACGTACATAGATGTGTGAAATAGGGTCACTCTGACAAAGAGCCATCCAGGCCTGTCCCACCCACCGCACAGCCAAAGGGCCCCAAACACATGAGGTGCAGATGTCATCCACTGCAGATACTAGCCACCAGTATCTGTCAGCATTACAGACTATGTGGTGCATGTGCCAGCTGTGCAACATGACTGTACAAGGAAATAGTCATCTGGTAGCTGTATACAAGTACCTGTGACATATGACCCTGTATGTGCCTGCATGTGGCATGTCAACCCCTAGATGAATGGGTTATGGCCCATGCACACACTGCCCTCCCCATAGCCCTAATATGACAAGCCTGCTGAGGTCATCCAATGTGAATTACACCTTTGGGAGAGCTGTAGCCCAGTAATCTCTGTAGCGTGTCCTGTAACTGCATTCTGCTGTAGTGTGATAAAGTAGTTAGGTAGATGTTCTAACCCCATACCTAGCCACTGTGTGTGTGTCTGTCTGTCTCTGACTGAGCATAAAACAATGTTTTTTTAGAGTACTCACACTCCTTACAAGTCATATACTCAACTTTGTCAAGGCTGCTGATGTCACCCACTTAAAAATAGACCTCTGGGAAAATTGTAGCCCAATAATCTCTGTAGTGCATCCTGTTACTGTGTACTGCTGTAGTGTGCTAAAATAATTAAGTAGGTGTTTTAACCCCTAACCTGGCAACTGTGTCTGCGTGAGTGTGTTCATCTGTCTCTGACTGAGTAGAGAACAATGCTTTTTACAGTAATCACACTCCTTATAAGTCATACACTCAACTTTGGCAAGGCTGCTGATGTCACCCACCTAGAAATACACCTCTGGGAAGCTGTCAGCCCAGTAATTTCTGTAACATGTCCTGTAACTGCATACTGCTGTAGTGTGATGAAGTAGGTAGATGTTCTATCCCCAGACTTGACGTGTGTGTGTGTGTGTGTGTGTGTGTGTGTGTGTGTGTGTGTGCGTGCGTGCGTGTGTGTGTGTGTGTGTGTGTGTGTGTCTGTCTATGACCAAGTAAAGGACAATGCTTTTTAGGGTACTCACACTCCTTACAATTCATATACTCAACTTTGGCAAGGCTGCTGATGTCACCCACCTACAAATACACCTCTGGGAACATTGTATGTCAGTAGTTTCTGTAGTGCGTCCGGTAACTGTGTACTGCTGGAGTGCGATTTAGAACTGTGGTAGGGTTCCTTCCCCAACCATGGCAGTTCTGGATGTTTGGTGTGTGTTTCAATGTCTGTGTACAGAGCAATGCATTATAGGCTTGTCACCTGCAGTACATCTGAAGTGCCCTACTTTGGCAATCCTGCTGATGTCATTCCTTGTGAAATACACCTTTGGGGAATTAATTCACTTGTAGTCCCTGTGATGCGTCCTATAATAGCTCCATGCTATAATGTGATGTGAGACCTCAGTCATGGGTTCTATATCCACACATGTCAGTTGTGGATTTTTTGTGTGTGTCTCATTGTCTGTGTAAGGAGAAATGCATTTTAGGCCACTCAATTGCAGTACATTTGAAATGCCCTACTTTGGTAATCCTGCTGATGTCACTCCTTGTGAAATATACCTTCGGGGAAGAAGCTCTGTAGCAGTCCCTGTGGTGTGTCCTATAACAGCTCTATGCTGTGTTGTGATATATGCCTTGGTCATGGGTTTTATACCCACACATGTTGGTTGCAGATGTTTTGTGCGTGTCTCACTGTCTGTGTAGGGAGCAATGCATTTTAGGCTACTCACTCGCAGTACATTTGAAATACCCTACTTTGGCAATCCTGCTGATGTCATTCATTGTGAAATAGACCTTTGGGAAAGTAGTATTCTAGTGAGGTCTGTGGTGCATAATATAACTGTGTAGTGCTGTCATGTAATAAACTAATTAAGTAGGGGTTCTACTCCCACAAAGAGTGTGTGTGTTTGTAACTTGTTTCCTGTGTTGAGGTGAGTGTGTGGCCAATATGGAGTAGGTTTTGCATATTTCTTATATGGTGGCCCTACAATATATCACAATGTCAGCTGTACTGGGATAACAGATGTAAAATAGCTGAGAAGCTGGGGTGCAAAGCCGTACCCATACATGTGACATCAGGGCCAGACAATCACAGTTAGCAACCCCAGTATTACCCAGAGCACACTCTCAACCTGTGTCTCATACACACACATGCCTAGGCAACAGCTAATATGTGGGTAGTACACTGCATATGGGCCACCGATAGTAACTATGGCATGATAGCAGTGGGCTACAGAGGGCACGTCACCCTGTCCATCTGTCCAATATGCACGTACATGCAGAAAGTGCACCTCCCCCATATTCCTCAATGGACACCTGCACCACCTGTGGTGCCTGCACATGTGACCCACAATGGACATACCATGCCTGACAACATACCCTGTATGGGCAGATGCAACTGACACCAGGGAATGCTGTTAGCATGCTATCAATGTAGGTGCAGGGAAAACCTGCTGCCCATTAACAGTACCTGCCACAGGTGGGCAAGACTGGCACATCTGATGATAATCTGTGTTCACAACATGGGCCAGACACCCCAGGTACAGTTCCACATGTCACTGTATATGCATGTGGGAGGTGTGCACATCCTAGACACCATACATGTTATGGAATAAGGAACACATACATGACAGGGAATGCACAGCATTTGCCACACACAATAGCCACCCAGGTGACTCGATGGGGGATACAATACCCACCTGTGTGGGCAAATTCAGAAATGACAGCCCTGAGCCACAATGCAGACCATTGTCATGTGGCCTGATAACAAGGTGTACCCATACCTACCCTTGTATAGCCTGCTGGCACAGCTGATCACCACACACCCATGCAGACATGCACCCATGCATGTCAGTACTGGCACCCAGTGTGTTTGTGTGTGTGTTGTATGGTGCGTATGTCCACATCCATACTCACTACAACCCCCCTGGACATACTGAAGCATGCTGTCTGATGTCTGACACCTCCTCATAATCTTTGCCCATATGACCTCCATATGACCTGTGTGGTGCATGTGATACCTGCACATTGATGTGTTGTGGCAATCCCACTAGTGATTACTTGTACTCCTGGCCCTGACAAGTGTGTCAGTGTGTGTGTCCCTGTGAGAGTGTGGCTGTGTTGATACTGGCACCTGTTCATGCGGACAGGCACATGTACATCACCTACCATATATCTACAGTATCCCTGTTGCAGATGTCACTCACCATCACATATATGTTCTGAGTGGTCCACAGCAGGTAACCCATGTGGAGCATCCAATAACTGCATCGAACTGTGATAGCACTACATAGTTTTCAAGGGTTGGATACCCTGTGCTGGTAGGTGTGTGACACAAACATGCTTCAGTTTTACTCTCCCACTCCTCCCTGACATGTATTTGCCTCTGTCTGCCTCCCCCACTCCCTCTCTGGTGGATGTGGAGACCCACACCTGCTTTGCTTAGGCAGCAGCACGTGTATTTTAAGTGATGCTCATGACCAGCTGATGGCCTCTGCACGAATTGCAACCCTCCCCTAGCTGATTGCAAGTGGAATTAATATTCCCATAGCCAATTGCATGGAAACACACTCCAATATCTAGGAACATCATAGTGGTGTTGGCCCTTTTCATTCATTGTGAGCAGGAACTAGATCTGCTGTTTGGCAAAAAGCATCTCAGATGGATTGGGGATGTACCTCTAACAACATACACTGTGGAAACAGGGCAAGAAACAGGAGGGGGATGTACCTGACCTGACTATAGACTGTAAGTGCTGCTATACTGCATTTGGAGTAATGGTTTAACAGTGTTTGGATATGGCTGTCGTACATGTCGCAATACCTGCCATGTCAGTTCCATGTATATGAGGAATCCCCATCTACAGGGTCATCTGCAGACTGGGCAGTGTTGTGCCTTTGGTTTCATGTGTTATCCATGGATCATCTATCTATGGAATGGAGAAGGTAGTGTGAGGATTGCAGTCTGTAGATGGTGAAGGCCGTGACAATTACTGACTTCATATCCCTCATAGAACATATGTTGCAAGAAACCTCGTTACAATGGTAAATGTATGAGGTTATCACAGCAACATGTCTATATTGGCCCTTTGTATGTGCTGTCAGCCACACCTCTGTCAACCTTTGTACGTATGTTATGCATGAAGTGGTGCATATGTGCTGGACACCATAAATAGTGTCATCATATCTGATAACAAGCCAGTGATATATCTGATTGCTACACATGTTATGTACGGTAGGGATTATATTTTATGACATAACCTGGACATTCTGTGGATGTTTGTACAGTACTGAGGTCTGTGTAGTGATGGTGAATGTTGGCAGTGTGTGTATTGTTAATATGTACTGTAGCCTGTGTACAAACTGTGGTAGATGTCATTGTTCTAGTTCCCCTTCTATCTGATGTTACCTGCTGCCCCACTGTATGGTATAATTTTGGCGTACATGTTTGTAGGGCCATACACACACATGTCCCATAACACAGACAGCCATCAGACCAAATTGTGTAGCAGCCCAGTATATGTAGGGTCATTCTGTGTGTAGCACATATGAGGATGGTGTAGAACATATAGTCCATATACTGTAATATTATGCTAGCTTACCATATGTGACTGTGGCTGTATTCACATTGGTTGTGGTTATGCACTTTCACACAGGTGTTTCTTACTCTGTGTTGTGACATGCCTGTTGAGCCTGCTATATATGCAGGTGAATATGCATTCCCCCATAGGAGATGTAGGCCAATGTTGAGCCAGTCTGCTTGTAGCCTGCACAGTGCATTGTTACATGCCTAGCAACATAGTGTACTTACCCAGTGAGATGTCATGTGCAGAAACTTGCCAGGTGTACTGCTGCCAGGCCTCCATTAACAGTCATGTATGTCAGACAGAGCAGTGGGAGGCTGTACAGATGTATGTCAGTATCTAGTGGGCAGTATGTGTCCATAGCACCCCTGTACCAGCAGTCATTCTGTGTCAGGCCAGACAGGAGTGTGTGAATGCAAAACCTATGGTGGCAAATGTATACCAGTTGTTATGTATTATACCGATCTACATGGCTGTCTACATCCATATTGTCAGGCCTGGTACACATGTTGTGCACTAAGGGATTATGTGTCTACCTCTGGACTGTACAGGGTGTGTCCGAAGTTCCACATATATTGGCCAATATCTCTGCTGCACTCCACAGGGGCATTACATGCTAGTGGCGGTACTTTACAATGATTTCCTTGGGATGTCTGTCAGTAGCCAATGGCACACATGTTATAAGCAGATGTGACCTTCCACACACACCATGTCTGTGAAGACAATCCCAATGAGAGTAGCAATAGTCTACTAATATACCTGCTATACATATCTAACATCCCCTTGCACTACAACTTTGGGACTATAGGGGCTGGGGTAGGGCTACACTCCATGTCCAGGACATATGGTGGAAATATATGTACATATACTTATCCAGATAGCCATATATATATATATATATATATATATATATATATATATATATATATATATATATATATATATATGATTACACATGTGTACTAATTCCAATTACCACTGTCATGGCAACCGACCACTATAAATCCCTACAGCATGTGGGTGCGGTCCCTTTACATTTCCTGTGTGATGGACATCCTTCCTGTGTGTGGGCATCAGTGTTACAGACAACAGGTAGTAATACCTCTTACAGGAGAATCTGCATACTCATGGTAGCCACATATCTGTAGGAGGATCAGGAACTACAGACAGACAGACTGTGAGTAGAGTTGTGTTATGCTTTGTATAGTACTGGTGTTACAGGGTGTTCGTGTGTACATACTAGTTTACCTTGGAATGCAGTCTGTCTGCATAGCTCACTACTGTCGGTCTGTCCTCTTGTGGACAGAGGTATGCCTATCATGTGTTGTCCATCCACCACACAGGTCCTGTATCAGATATTACGTTGGCAGTGTGTGTGTTGAGTGCTATCAGTACATGGCTACATCCATTTCTGTTTCTAACCTCAATTCCCTGACTAAGGGTATGTTGCAGACTATCCTGTAACACCAGCAACTTGCTTGGTGTATGGCAACAGTGTTCCACATATATGCCTGTGTGCCAGCCTCTGTCCTCCATCTACATACCAAGCTTTGCACATATGTCATGCTGTTGGGGATTGTTCTGTAGTGGGCTGTGAGTATATCACACTGCCATTGCTACCATTAGTCCACTGCTGTTGTATCCCCCACACATACAGTGGGGCTGAGGCCATATATGTATGGGCATCACCTACACAATACATGTGTGCCCTTATGCACTCCAGCGGCCAGTGTATGTAACAGTGGTATATGGCCCTGTATTATTGAGTCTAGGTGGGGAGCACCATAAATGACCTAGGCTGTTATAAAATGTGAGGGTACCAGGGGTGAGCTGCCGCAAGGTATCTGGATGTATAGTACCAGCATAAATGACACCATCACACGCGCACCGAGGCAGTAGGCTTGCAGTACCCCAATTCATGTAAGTAATGTAAATATAGGTGAAGTATATGGGGTACTGCAAGCCTACTGCCTCGGTGCGCGTGTGATGGTGTCAGTTATGCTTTGTTATGTAACATTGACAACCCATGTGATCACAAAATGTCTTTACTACCTACTGAGTTTGTACAGAGTGTAGAGGAGAGAGGCTGCTGAACTACACACCTGCAGTACATACTGTTGATTGTTTGGTATCCTGTGGCCCAGTCTGTGTTCACTATTGTACAATTTGAAGGGCTTGGTCTGGACAGCAACAGTTGTGAACCTTTCCAGACTACTGTATTTGTGTAACTGTTTCACAGTTGCAGTACTCTGTTTATATGGTTGTCAGTGTCTGAACAGCTATATGACATGGCATATAGAACTGTTATCGTAAGAAATGAAAGGTTTCCAACTTCTGCAAACCTGTGTGTGGTGTCTTTCCTATGACCTCTCTATGGGTATATGTTGCAGGCAATGATTGACATTTGTATGGGTGGCCCATACAGTGTCCAGATGTTCAGGTGTTAACTGTAGGCATAGTGGCTGTTCCATATTGTGTGCACTTTCTACATATGTATCTTATTGTACATATATCTGCATGCGTTTGTGTAGTCACATGTATATATACGTATATCTGTATCTGCATATCTGTGTCTGTGTATCTGTATCCAGGGGATGTTGATGGCTTCCACATATCATATTTCCTATGGGTGGTAGACTGTACTTGGTAGTGTATTGCATAGCGCATGTGTTTGGCTGTGGGGGGGATGCCTATTTATACGAGACGAATAGTGTGTGGGGCCTCTCAACCCCATTAATAGTACATGTGGACATATGTATATTAGTTATTCTGCCATTGCTATCTACAGATGCATGGCCATATATACCTATATAAATATATATATATATATATATATATATATATATATGTCTGCTAACATATATATATAACTATGTCTGTATATACCTACATAGATATATATCTGTGTGCACATATGTAACGTGCTGTGTATATGTACACATATAGGTGTAGACACATATATGTGTCAATTTAGGCATATGCATGTATATATGTGCATATATGTGGATATATATGTATATAGTGTTAGAAATATATATATATATATATATATATATATATATATATATATATATATATATATATATAGATAGATATGTAGTATCTGTTTAGATATTAATATAGTTACACACACAGACATCTAGGTGTTTGTATACATTCTCTGTACTGTTGCATGACAGGACTGGATGATATGTTTCTGAAAACATAACTTTTCTTTGCATCTGTCATGGATTAGTGGTAAATCACCCTGTCTTGGGTTTGCAGGGTTCCTGGCTTGAGTCTTGCAAGAGCTGTTTGTTTTGTTGCTGGGCAGAACATGGCCCATTGAATACAGAGTGATTAAGGCACTTTAAAGCAGTTATAAGCAGGTTTGCACGGGGGTAAGCACTGCTTACACAGGTTAAGCAATATAGAAGATAACTGAGTGTAAGACACTGTAACCAGAAGTTAGCAATGCTTAGCTTCATGCAAACCCACGCATCCCACTTACAACTGCTTTAAAGTGCCTTAATCACTCTGTATCCAACGGGCTGTGTCCTGCCCAGCAACAGAATAAACAGATCTTGCAAGCCTCAAACCCAGGACTCTGCAGAGCATAGACACAGTGACTTACCACAAAGCCATGACAGATACACATAAGTCTGATGGTTTCAGAAACATATCATCCAGCACAATCATTCAACAGTACAGGAAATGTACTTTAACATGTAGGTGTGTGTGTGTGTGTGTGTGTGTGTGTGTGTGTGTGTGTGTGTGTGTGTGTGTGTGTGTGTGTGTATAATATATATATATATATATATATATATATATATATATATATATATATATATATATATATATATAATATATACCTCTCTCTCTCTCTCCATGCATACAGCTATACATATATGTCTACGTATATATGCCAGAATACATATATATATATATATATATATATATATATATATATATATATATATATATATATATATATATATATATATATATATATATATATATATATATATATATATATATATATATATATATATATATATATATATATATATATATATATATATATATATATATATATATATATATATATATATATATATATACCCGCGGTGGTGATGCTGCGGTAGTGGGTAGTGTTGTCGCCTCACAGTAAGATGCTGTCCGGTTCGATTCTCAGCTAGACTGTCTTCTGTGTGGAGACATGTGTGAATGGGCATACCTTCGTTGAAGGTTGTGTGTCAGGGCTGGTAACACGGCACATAAAAATCAACTACCAATCATTAGCGGACCGGAGTTCCACTGTGGCGACCCCTAACCGGGAAAAGCCAAAAGACACAAATATTTATATATATATATATATATATACACACACACGAACATATTTATTTAGCTATAAACAATTTATGTTATGTGATGATTTGTGAGTTTTATAAATATATATATATATATGTATACATACATATATATATATATATATATATATATATATATATACATAGATATATATATATATATATATATATACATACATATATATATATATATATATATATATATATATATATATATATATATATATATATATATAAATATATATATATATATGTATACATACATATAGCTGTCTATCTGTCTACATGTACCGCTATATATCTGCCCATATGGCCATACATGTTCGGCTCATATTTTGGGCCTGTACCTCATTCTCTTGGCAATTGACATGGATGATTGCAGCACGGAAGTCGGTAAATATAGCCGACACTTTTGTGTTTCAGACTTTGTGTCCTTCTACATATGTATTCTAATACATATAACTTTGTAACTAGTAGCATTTTAAGTGTACTACAGCAGTATTTGACGTATATCCCTATGTGTTCCCACATGTTTGCACACTCTGTCCAGACGTTTTGCATTAACAGCTTGTGTGGTATGATATTATACATTTCCTGTACTGTTGACTGATTGTGCTAGATGATATGTTTGTGAAAACATCAGGGTTATGTATATCTACCATGGTTTAGTGGTAAATCACTTTTTTGTATGGTGTGCCGAGTCCTGGGCATGAGCCTTGCAGAGTTTTTTTTTTCTTTTTGCTGGGCAGAACACCGGCGGTTGGATACTGAGTGATTAAGGCACTTTAAAGGAATTGTAAGCCTGTTTGCATGGGTTTGCATGGAGGTAAGCACTGCTAACTTCCAGTTACAGTGTCCTACACTCAGTTAGCTGCTATATTGCTTAACCTGTGTAGGCATTGCTTACCCACATGCAAACACGCTTAAACCTGCTTACTGCTGCTTAAAAGTGTGTACTGCTGCTTACCCCCGTGCTAATTTCTTTAAAAGAAAAGTAAAAAGGGTTGATAGGAAACTGGTGAAAAAGGGGCACAAAGAGGGTAAGACAGCAGGGGAAATAGCTAGGCATGTGCAGGAAGGGTGTAGGAAAGGTCCATAGCTGCCCATGTCTTCTACAGCAACAGCTGTGCATATACACTTAATTTGGAGGTAGATTTGAACCCTCAAACCCTTGGGAGAGAGGTGAGGACAACATAAATTCATTGTGATACAAATTAGACCAGATTACGTGTCCAGTGGACATATGTGCGAAATGGACAGCTATGTATGTGACGAGATTTTTTTTGTGGGAACAGATTGCCCTTTTTTTTTCAGGTGATAGTGGGATGTTGGGGAGGGGTAGTAGGTATATTTAGAGAGGTAGGATGGGTAGGTTAACAGACAAGACACACAAGACGTATACAGGGGCAGTATATGACACATTTGGGGGGTAAACACCTTGATGGGGAGGGGTGTTGGGATATCAGAAGTCCACAAGCCACCTAGTGGTAACAGTGGGACTGAGGTCCCCACTCATGGGCAGTCACCACTGCACCTTCACAGCCCCGAAAGTGGCTGTGCTGGGGTATGAGCAGCAAAGCCAGCCTGACTCTCTAATTGTGATACACGGCCCTCAAGCTGGTGTAGATGATCACCAAACTCCTCGTTGATTGCTCTATGCACCATGACCCCAACCAGGTGACGGCCATTATCAGAGTCAGTACATACCAGTTGGGGTGGGTATGTTGATTATTGTTGGAGATAAGGTGGGGGGAGAGAAAGATGTCAATTAACAAGTAGTATATTCCTGTACTCAACATTACTTTCCTAGACAGTGCAGTTATCTGTACCTTACAAGTCTTACTACACTACCCTATAGACGTATTCTGGACACTGACATGGCTGTCAACATCATTACACATGAACCGGTTTTACCTGCAGTATATACCTCTTACCTGCTATACCTGTGGAGGGAATGTTTGTTAACACTGACTAACTGTTTGTACACATATGCCCGGATTCCGGGTTGATGTTTTACACCATGCAATCCAACTCTTTCTGCACAGATTCTGGCCATGTGTTGACCACATGCTGGTATGCCTGGACATATCTAGAATATTGCCCTCTTCCACCTTTAGTGACCTGACACACACACATATACATGCTTTCCTACACAGTTATATTATATAGTACAGTGTGGGTGACAGTGACCAGTGATACTTTCTTATTCGGAGAAACTGCAACACTCACAATCCCCTACAATACCAGGGTGGATAGTACCAGTGCAGGTTTTATTGGTCTGTATTTATCAGCACATTGTTCGTATCCAACGTACCTGTGGGAGCAATGTTTATTAGCACTACCTGACTGTTGCCACACAAAGTTCCGGATTACACATTAGTATTCTGCACATACTACTCACTCTGTTACTGTACACACTCTGACCACAGCTTAACAAGTTGGGGTGCAAATGGGACATACTTGGCTTCTTAGTCACATAAGGTATTGAGGATTCGCTAGTGTGCCAGATGTTTGTCATAGTCAGTTGTGTTTCCTGTTTGCTGCCTATACGTCTGGGATCATCCCACTGATTTCCCAGGGGGACAGGTTGATATGCAATAGATATGGGCCACTTTAATAGACATTCTGGACATATCTGTACAGTTGTAGGGTATGATTCTGTATGCAGACTACTACCACTGGCAGGATTCGATCCATGGCTGTGTGTGCTAAAAGAACAACCCTTCACATTTCAGTTGCATGTGCTATTCATTTTTTTGTTGTTTGCATTTTTCCTGTTTACTGTCTGTGTGTCTCTCAGTTGTACTAAATGGCCTCTGGGGACTACACCTGTCATATACAGGCATTCCTACACATTCAATTTATGGTGCATGGTGTGGGTAACAGTGCTTAATACAACAGTACTATTACATGATTGCAAATCTACATTACCATATGATACCAGAATATAGATATATAGATATATAGTCCAGCAGTTGGACCTGTTTTGTCAGGGTATTACACTTTTCTTGCCATACTAACAATATCAGACTCTTCCTGCCATATTCCCTAGTGTGTGCAGTACTTGCCTTGAACAATACAGGTTTTATACAAGCAATTACTTTACTACTACTTTTATTTTTATTTCCTATGACAGTAGAAGCATGAGAATTACTGACCTGCCTCTCATCGCAACCGCGCCAGGCGACTGATTTGGGCCTCCTGGTTCGTGGCCCACTCCATTGCAGCTGTGGGGGACATAAGAGGGATATTTAGCATTACCTATCCATGATATACTTGAGATGGCAATTATTACGCAGGTCATGGACTGATACTTACACATGCCTGGGACATCCCCTGCTGCTCTAGCCTCTTGGAGCCACTCCTCCAAGAAGTTCCCCTTCCACCATTTCAGGTCGGCATAGTGGTGCCTGACCTGCTCACCAGTTCGGGGAATGCCAGTGGCACTGGTGAGGTCGCAGTCAAGATGTTCCCAGGCCTCCGCCTTATATTGGGAGCCCTGTTACCGGCCCTGCAGCAGTCTCTGTGCATGGTCTTTAACTAGGAGTCCAGCCATGACCTTGGACTCCTGGATGCACCAGCACTGCACTCGGAAGCGCACTCCTTCTCCCCTTACTGCCATAGTGCCTGTAAAGGGAAGCTGCAACCAGTTATGAGCTGTACTCCTGCCTCTTGGGTTTAAGTAGGTTCAATTTCCCGCACTTTTCCATAATTGGCCGGTTTTGAAAAGGCTAAGCTATGGGCACACCTTCTTACCTAAGGTTGGCACTGCTTAAAGAGGTATAGCACTGGGCAGATTGAATTGGCTTCCCTACACATTGCTTACACTTACTAAGTTGAGCTGTGCTGCGGTTAGCATTGCTTAATAGTTAATTAGCACAATATTTGCCTTTTGGCAGTGATTTATTATTCATTACAGGTTATATATGTGTCTGGTATCCGTGATTCATGTGTACATACACTGTATGGGGACCTGGGGACTTCTACACTTTATTACAATAACACCTCAAATCTATGCTTACTGCAGTACTCCAGTTCACATATTTATGTTCTGTGGCACGTTATACAACATCACACTGTACATAGATTCAGTTCACATGTTTGATTTGATTTTCCTGTCGTGAGGATTAGTTTGCTGATACCTCATTCATCTGTATTGCTATAGTGGCCTAGTGGTTAACTACTATAACTATGGTGTATAGGGTCCTGAGTTCAAGTCTTTGAGAAGCTGTTTATTTTGTTGCTGGGCAGAACATGAGCCATTGGGTATAGAGTGATTAAGGCACTTTAAAGCAGTTGTAAGTGGGTGTGCGTGGGTTTGTGCAGAGCTAAGCAGTGTTAACCTCCGGTTACAGTTTCTTACATTCAGTTAGCTTCTACTTTGCTTAATCTGTGTAGGCAATGCTTACCCCCATGCAAACGCACTTAAACACACTTAGTAGTGCTTATATATGCTTACTACTGCTTATTTGTGCTTAAACCTGCTTACTAGTGCCTTATTCATTATGACACTGACACTTTGCATGTGCATTTAGTTCAGTACTCCAGTTCACATTTAAATGTTATTTAGTAGGTTATACAGCAAAAAAATGTAAAGAAATGTTCATATACAGATTTCACAGGGAAAATGGTATGTGCTGCAGTGGGACTTGAACCAGGAATGCCTGTTCGTTAGGTGGATGCTCTCACCACTACCCTATAGCTGTACTGTCTCATTTGCATATATCTTCCTTGTTATCCTCTTCAGCCTTTTAAGCTGCTTTAACCGTAGCTTAGCGATGGGCACACCCACACACCTACGGTTAGCTGTACTCGGCGTTTTAAAAAAAAATAAAGGGGTTTCTTCTTTTTATTTTTATGTCCTGTTGCTGTTGTACACATGGGGGACTGTTAGTGGGGATATGCAAACACCTATAAGCGGTCCTGCTCATTTATTTACACTTTCTTCAGTCCTTCATTGCAGGGCCGTGTATATTGTGAGAGGTCTGCTCTCAGACATGCCCCCTGCACTCTTCCATGCTCCGTGTAGGATTTGGAGCTCAGGCAGCACACCTTCATTAATATGCATGATGCGCTGCCTTCCTCCTCCTAAACTGCCGCTTCCATGCAGGACTAAACTTGTCCTGCACGGAAGATTAGTAAATCCGGGCCATTGTGGTGCTGATTGTTGTAGACTATATGCCTTGTAGCTAGAACAGTGACAAGATTTTGCTTTATGTCAGATAAAATTATCTTTATTTTTCTTTAGCTTGAGGAGTAGGCTGTTGTTTTGCAGGTATACAGAAAGAAGGCTGAGGTCTAAATAAATATTGTCCTTTATAATGCTTGGTGAAGTATTACGTTGGTATATTGCCATATCCTCTGCATACAAGATGCCAGTCTCATGATAAAAACAGAGAGGAATAGCAGTGAAAAAACAAAATCTTATGGATCACCTTTCAAAACAGTTGTGGATGAAGAGGTGTTAGAACCTACTGCGACTAAGCAAATTTTGTTGGAAATAAAGTCGTTCAGCCACTCAAAGCCTTTGAATTCATTCCTATAGCTGCAAGGAGGTTAGGATGAATGAGTGATTCATGAGGCAGAATGCTTTTGTTAGGTGTCTGAACATTGCCCAAACAAGTTTCCCTTGTATAGGTCTAGGAAATTAAAATCTGTGAATGTGTATTGAGTATTTATGGTGTTTCAGCCGGAACTGAAACTATGTTAATGACATGGAAGTGGGGAGAATTTATAATGCACCTGGCTAGTTTGGCAAATGCTAGTTTTCCAAGAAACTTTCAAAGAACAAGAAGAAAGAAGAAAAGCCTGAAGTGAATAGGAAATGACAATAACTGAGACTTTGATAATGCAGAAATGACTGCATGTTTTCATATATTTCACATTACATTGTGATGGAGGTACAGGTTAAAAACGTGTCAAAGTGAGGGAATGAAGTGTCCTTGCACATGAAAATAAACAAGGAAGGCCAGTTGATTGAATGAAGTTCTATTTTAAGAATATAAATAATATTTAATATAGAGTTCTTTTTGGTCTTTGAATGGAATGATATTAAATTAGGTGAAGGCTTAGTGAATGGCATGGAAATTCTGTTTGTAAAGGATGAGTGGTCACAGAGGAAGGGAGGCAGGATTTTGAGATAAAAAAAGAAAGTGATTTATTCTCCTAAATTGATTTCTAGTGGGCTTATCTAGTATTTTTGTAAGACTGTAGTGAGTTAAGACATCATCCGTTTCTTTTTTTAATTACCATAGTAGATAAATGGTGAAGTAACCAAGAAGAAAGTTGAAGTAACAGCTGTTTAAGCACATCTGGGGATATTGGAGATGAAAGGTAGATGACTGCAAGAAATAATTGTGGAGAATTAAGTAATGGTATGTTAACAATGATCCAGCTGCTGATGTGATAATTTAGGAAGGAATGCTTGAGCTTTGACACTCACCTGCAGAGCAGATTTATTACGAAGTGTTCCCCCACTTTGGATGCTGCCAGATTGGCTGTTGAATAGGTATTTTCCATGAAGGAAAATGCTAAGTAAGGTTTGGAGTGGGATCCTTAAACTTATGATACTGTAATGGGAGCTAGCTCTGGAGAATGAAAATGCGAGAAAGAAGATTGTTTGTTACTTACACTGTCATCAATAAAAAGGGTCAGGTATGAGGGGGTGTGAAAAGTTCTAAGCCCAACCTAAAAGGGAATGACATGGAGCCATGAAACTTACAAGTTATTCAACATATTCACCCTGACATTCAACACACTTGGCACATCATGTCTGAAATTTCTGTAACCCTGTCAAAAAAGTCTAAAGTCTGGTCACTGAAATACTACTCTGCTGCTGAGATCACCTCCAAATCACTTGAAAATTGCTGCCCTTTTAAACTCTTTTTAAGGTTTGGAAACAGGCAATAGTCAGATAGAGCAAAATCTGGTGACTAGCATGGATGGTCTATGCTCTCAAACCCCAGTTTTGTCAAAACATCCATCATTTTGCCAGCCTAGTAAACAGGTGCTTTGTCTTAAGAGAGAACTCCTTTCCGCAGCTTCCCTCTCTTTTTTTCTTTCAATACCTCCTTTAATCAGCACAGCAAGTTACAGTAGTATTCTGCATTAACTTTTTGGCCCCTTGGAAGATAGCCAGTCATTACAACACCTTATTCATCCCAAAACACTGGGGCCATGACCCTTCCTGTTGACTTTTGGGTCTTATACTTCTTTGGCCTTGGCGAACCTGAGTGCCGCCATTGCATGAACTGCTGTTTTGTCTCAGAATCATAATGGTGTAACCATGTTTCATCAACAGTAACTAGTCATCCTAAAAAGTTGGGACTAGCTCAACGAACATGATGCAAAAGTAACTTGTATGTATCCATTCAACATTTTTTTTCATCCGTATACAAACATTTGCACACCCAATTGGCTGACAGCTTCTGAATACTCAGCTGCTCATGGATTATAAATCCAGCACATTCCCTGGATATCCGTAGTATCTCAGCAATTGTTTTAGACGATATTCACTGATCTGCCAAAATCAGGTTATGGACACGGTGAACAATTTCAGGAGATGACACCGTTTGAGGCCTCCCAGACCATGCTGCATCTACGGTCTCAAAATATCCATACTGAAAGTTGCACACCACTTCTTCACAGTTGGGTAAGAAGGGCACTTGTCCTTCAATGTTTGCATCATGCATTCATGGATTTCCTTTGGAGTTTTCTGCTGCAGGAATAGAAATTTCATGACAGCTGAGTTTCAAACTTGAAAATTCCCACTTTTTTGACATGGTTCACTTAATGATCTGAAACAATGTCAAAACACAGCATTACAATTCTGCAGATTGGCACTATACAAGATGAACTAATCCTCTTTTCAGCTAATGAGGCAAAATAATGCTCAGAATTTAGAAAGTTAGTTGGGCTTAGAACTTTTCAGCACCCCCTCGTATAACCTAAAACACTGGACACATTGCATGTATGTTGAGGCATTAGACATAAAGCTGGGTGAAATGAAAGGCTTTGAGCTGTTGGAGCCAGACTGGATTTGACATTGCTCCTAATCAGTAAAATGAGTAGAATAAGAATTAGATGGAGGAGAGCAATAGGAACAATATTCTGAGCTATTATATTCCATTTCTAAACAGTTTTTCAACAGGGCATATATGGCTAGGACACGCTGTCTCCTTTCACTGACAGGAGCCATGCGAGAGACCAATAAACAGCATGAAAATGCAAGTATAAAATCTGCATTTCAAAATAGTTGAAAATGATTAAAAAAAACAATTTTCAGGGATGAGAATAAAAAATGTGAAGACTGCTTATTACAAAATGCCTTTTATTTCATAATAACTAAATTAACACATTCATTTTCCAAATACCCGGTTATTCCAGGATTCATCACTGGAATACTACATTCACATCTATGGTAAAAGCATGAACCAGTCAGAAAAAAAAGCTTAAAAAACAATTCTATTTTGAGGATACAGGTAACAATAATGAACACAGCCAGGAGTTGGCTCAGCCTGTAGTATTTCTAAACAAATTATCATTAAGTCTTTGAGACAATAGTGCTCTTCAGAGCTATAGGGACTCCTTTGACCTAGCCATAAGACACTTGTCCATGGGTTACTAGATCACTCACATGGGTCTGTACAATCGTCTGCTTGTCTGAGTAGTTTTCAACTGACAGGATAACTTGTGATACAAACTAGTGGAAAAATGAAACAACTTCCAAAAACAAAAGACCAACGACAACCAATAAGTAAAAGCTTCCACAGACGTTTTAATATCCAAAAGTAACTAGTGAAGTAAGCGCTTTCGTCTTGTTTCAGTGAACAAATCTTCATCAGACTAATACAAGAAACAGAATCCATTACTTTAAACAGACCCACAGGTCACATGGTAAATCAATTAATAAGCTAATTACATCATAAAATCAGCACTTTAAAATGTTAAAATAACAACAAGGCTAAACTAAACTGATGACCCACATGTTTTTGTATACAAAATTATATATAAATTATAAATATATATATTTTTTATGCTGATTATATATATATATATATATATATATATATATATATATATATATATATATATATATATTTATTTATGCTGTCCTGTTAAAATCAGATTTGAATTTAATTGTAAATATGACTACAGTACAACCACTTCCGGCTTATAAAAACATGTTCCCTTAATGGCGCACTACCTTTGTAGGCTTCTCAGTTTTAAACGGGGGTACCCTGAATATTTGATAGAAGAACTAGTAAATGAAGTGAAGTTGAAGGTGGTAAATGGAGTCTTTAGCCTTATTTTGGCACAGAGTAGAAGAGAGGATAGAATGGTTGAGATAAGTAGAGATGACACTCTACACATGAGGGGAAACCGATTTAGCCTCACATTCATTACCCCATTTAATCGGATGCAGATTTTATAAAACAGATTCCGAATAAAAATTTAAATTTAATTGTATCTGATGACGAATTGGGACATATTGTGGAAATGAGACCTCGAATTATTTATAAAAGAGGTCAAAATTTAAACAGTTTACTTGAAAGGAAAATTAATAAGATTGTGAAGACAGTAGGGATGTACAAGTGTGAAAATTGTTCATACTGTAGGTTTATGGAAGTAGAGTCTATCATCAACATTAGACATAAAAAGTATAACAAAAGATTTAATTATTGTTCCAAAAGTGTTGTTTATTTAGCCACTTGTAAATTATGTCCTTGTTATTATGTAGGGAAAACCGACCGAAAGTTTAAAGAAAGGGTATACAAGCACATATATAGTATAAAAAAAATTAAAAATGGAGAACACATTAGCAAAACATGTGCACGAACATCCCGACCACAGTTTCGGTTTTAGGATTATAGATCAAGTTGAACAAGACACTCGGGGTGGTCCCCTGTCTTTAAAATTAGAACTGCAGGAATTATTGTGGCAAATAAGGTTAAATGCTTACACTCTAATGGGTTTGAATGATGCATTCTCTCTAGCTTGCATCTTAAAATTGAGAAGCCTACAAAGGTAGTGCACCATTAAGGGGACATGTTTTTATAAGCCTTAAGGGGTTGTACTGTAGTCATATTTACAATTAAATTCAAATCTGATTTTAACAGGACAGCATAAAAATATGTATACATTTATATAAAATTTTGTATACAAAAACATGTGGATCATCAGTTTAGTTTAGCCTTGTTGTTATTTTAGCATTTTAAAGTGCTGATTTTATGATGTAATTAGCTTATTAATTAATTTACCGTGTGACCTGTGGGTCTATTTAAAGTAATGGAGTCTGTTTCTTGTATTAGTCTGATGAAGTTTTGTTCACTGAAGCAAGACAATAGTGTTTACTTCACTGGTTACTTCTGGAAATTAAAACATCTGTGGAAGCTTTTACTTATTGGTTGTCGGTCTTTTGTTTTTGGAAGGATAACTTGTGATCACAGACCTAATTCTGGGAAGGGGTCTGTCATTATTGAGGGAGTCTGCTAATGTTTTTTTTTATAATTAAACATACAGTTTGGAAGCACTGATGCATCCATAACACATTACAATGCATAAAAAGTGGGTATGTTATCAAGAGGATGTTATGTTAAATATGGCATACAGTAAAAGCAGTCAATAAAGCATCAGAATTCCTGCAAATAATGTCACTAACTCTATTGCTAATGTATGGTTATGTGAGCAAAAATACCCAAGTGACACCCCCACATACACACACAGAGGCACTTTGACTTTTTTTTTTTTTGTCAGGGAACTAGAACAACTAGATTTGATCAGTTTACAGAGTATTCTAATACCAGTCATGTAACACTACAGGACCATGGTTTGATGCTGATTTTTATGACACCACATATAAATTGGTACTTTCCATATTTATATAAACTTCAGTAGAGGAGTAGGGTTTTTATGTAATTTCGGAAATTTCCTTCAGCCATATTCTCTAGTAGTGATTGGTAAGTCTGAAATCTTTCATATAGCTTTAACTTTAATGAAGTAAATATTAACTGTTTTGGGTGTTACCGGTGTCTCTCAGTTTCTACACCTGAACTAGCTCAAGGAGATTATGCTTAGCATGCATTATGTAAACAACTCTTCAGATATCATTAAGGCAATTGTTAAGACTGTAACTCTCCCTGTATGTTTAAGCAGGCAAGGGATAACTTACTGACCCTAAAAATCAGCAGGAATGAAAGGCATTGCTGTGGCTGAGCTATAGTTAACCCCTAAGTTTTATTTTTTTTTGTACTATATGAAAGTAATTCTTCCCCATGATGTGACAAGAAAGAAAGGAAGATAGGAAGAAATAAAGTAAAAAAAAGAAGGAAAGAGAGAAAGAAAAGAAAATGCATTCAGACAGGATTTTAACCTATATAAATGACAGCAGCTGCCCCCTAAAAAAGTTGCACTCTTGTAAACAGCCTGATAATAAAATTTAGGACCATTTGGGCAGCCATGGTGGTGCAGCAGTTAGCATTTCCACCTCACAGCAAGATGCTCTCTGGTTCGACCCTCTGCTGGGGTGCCTTCTGTGCAGAATCTGCATGTTCTCCCTGTGGTCATGTGGGTTTCCTATGGGTGCTCTGGTTTCCCTCCAAAGACATGCTGTAGGTAGATTGGACACTCTAAATTGGCCCTAGGCATGAGTGTGTGCGTGTGTATACTTTCTGTGGAAGGTTGGGCACAGGGCTGGCAACTCGACACCATAAAACTCCACTGCCAATAATGACCAGACAGGTGATCCACTGTGGTGACCCCTAACCAGAAAAAGTCAAAAGAAGAAGAAGGATCATAGGAGGTTACTAGGCTACTGACCCAGAGGTCATTTCAATCCTAGCAGTTTCATCCCAATGTAATACCATAGATACATTAGTCAATACCCAGAATTGCATTTAGTAATGACTGCCCATGTCTAGGGGGGTTCTGGGCACTATCCCCAGTAAGAGTTTACGGTGCCCCATCCACTCATCCAAGTTCCTTTTGAACAGTGCCATAGAGGTGCTCTGTTTCTCATGAATTGATAGCCTATTCCAAAGATGTGGCAGCCACTGGGAGACAAATCTGTCCCTCCATCATGTCCTATTTAAGTTGCAGACCATATTTAGGTCCCTGGAATGGGTAGCTCTAGTCCCGTTTGATTTACGGATGTGCAGCAAGTTTATTAGGTTTGGGTCTGAGATTGCTCTATAAGCCAGGCATAAGTCTCCCCTAAGAAGTCTATAACATACAAAGTATAGTGACAGGCACTTTAGTCGGTCTGTGTAAGGCACATGCTGGAGTCCCTTGATCTTCTTTGTTAGAAACCTGAGGTCTCTCCAATTGCTGCAGGTGCTTTGTATGGCACTTGCCAAACAGGGTGTTATACTCGATTATGGGCCTCATTAGTACTGAGTATGGAGGGGTTATAACCTCCTTTGCTTTCTAGGTGATGCCTTTACTTATCAAGTGTGCTACATAGAAAGCTTTCCTTACTACAGTAGACACATGGTGATCAAAGTTAAGACTGTAGTCAATTTGTGATCCCAGGTCCTTTATCACTTCATAGGCACTTAGGGTATTGTTGCTGATTTGACAGTGTAATAGGACATTGTTTTTGCTGAAGGGAATGATGATGCATTTTTTTGCATTCAATTTGAGACCATGACTAAGACACCAGTCGTTGGTCTGTGTAAGACCCTCCTGGAGAATACTGACATCATCTGGGGATTCAATAATTGCACCTAGTTTGCAGTCTTCTGCAAACTTGGTCAGCCATAACCCCTTAATTTTGGCCTGAACTTCTGAGAAGTATATACCAAACAGTAGAGAGCCCAGCACTGACCCTTGTGGGACCCGGCTGGTGACAGTTCTGCTGGTTGATGTAGAGTCAGCCACTTTGACAGTGTGTCTCTGGTCTGTGAGCCAATTGGCTACCCCTCTTACAGCAAAGGGGTTTACATTTAGTTTGCTAATTTTAACAGTAATGCCTGAGTATGGTAATGTGTCAAAAGCCTTTGCCAAATCAAGGTATGCTGTGTGCACAGATTTGCCTTCATTAATGGTCCTGGTCAAATTTTCAAAAAAATCCACCAGATTTAACAGGCAGGGTCTGCCCTTGACTAAGTTGAATTGGGTTGGATCCAGGGTTTGGAGGTCACTTATGTCTTTATTTATGAGGTCCATAATGATACATTCCATGGCCTTGCAGATGATGCTGGTCATTCTTATGGGACTGTAATTCCCAGGGTCTGTTGCTATACCACTTTTGTGGTAGGGAATAACTGTTGCTGTTCTCCATTCTGCAGGAACAAAGCCTGTGGTTAGAATATGATTGAAAAGGGTACTTAATGGTGATGTTAGATTTGGTTTTAGCCTATTAAGAAGACAGCTTGGGATGCCGTCTGGTTCCATAGAGGCTGTGTTTTTTGCCTTGGACAAGGCTTTAATGACTTGCTCTTCAAATATGTAGGGTGGGGAGGGGAGTTTGGGGCAACGCTTTTGATAAGTTTGGAGGGGATAAGGGAGTGAATTTTTTGCCAAACCTATCCACTAGCAGGTTTGCTATCGCTATGGGTGCAGTGTGTGTGATACCATTAGTCACTAATTCTCTTAGGATCCCTTAGATGATTTGACATATTGTCTTATCTGCTTCTTGAGGCTAAGGAGGGTGATTTTCCATTGTTGAGGCTTCACCTTTGTTTTCCTGGACATCAACTGATTGCATTTATTGTAAAGTTGTTGATGCTGGATGTCCATCATGGTGACTTGTTTTTAATTGGGGCTCTGGCTTTGATTCTTTCTGGTACAGCCAAGTCTATACACTTATGCAAGTGATCGTACAGGACTTTAGTGTAAGCTTTGGCGTAGTTACCACTTCCAGCCAGGGGTGGGACTTAGAATGCATTTATAACTTCACCTAGGAGGGTATAGTTTGCCTTGTTGAAGTTTTTTTTTTAGACTGGTTTCACTCTTTGCGAGTTCAGGTGTTAGTGCCAGCTAAAGGTGACTGATTTGTGGTCAGTTTACTAATGAAGGTCCATCAGTTGTGCATCTGTTTGTCATGTTAGTGAGGACCAGGTCTAGTATGTTTGTTACTTTTGTCAGGGTATAAACAGTTTGTTCCAGGGCATTTGAGTTAACAAAGTCAAGGAATCTTTGCACTAGTACATTAGGGTTAGAGTAGAATTCCCAGTTGATGGTGGGGATAATTAAAGAAGGAAGCTCAGAAGCCTCTAGTCATCTGGTATCTCAGCTCAGAGTTGTGGCTGGTAGCCCATCTCACTTCATCTAAGTATATACAAGCAGAAATCTGCTAAAAAGCAGACCTTAAATACCAGAAGATAAAAACATGACAAAACTTTAAAAACTTTCAAAAGGACCAATGAAGATGCTTACTCGAAGCCTTAGAAAGTCCTTGCTTTAACTTCTGGGTGAAGCAAGATGGTGGCCATTTCTGCTGTGAGTACTGCAGCTAGTGTTTCTTTTTCTCCTGTTGTTTCTCCTACTTTACCTTCTATTCCAGTAACCAGCTGTGTGCCTCAGGGCTCTGTCCTGGGGCCCCTCCTGTTTGGCATATACTTTTCAGAAGTACAGGCAAGCACAGAAGGGCTGTGGCTGACTAAGTTTGCAGACGACTGCAAACTGGGTGCTATAATAAAGTCTCCGGCTGACATGGACATCTCCAGAAGGGCCTAAATGAGACTGATGCATGCTGTCAAAGCCATGGTCTCAAGCTAAATGCAAAAAAATGTGTAGTAATCCCCTTTGGAAAAAACAGAGTACCCACAAACTACAACATAGGAGGTAATCCCCTGAAATCTAAAGAAGAAATAAGGGATTTAGGGACCCAAGTAGATAGTCAGCTTTCATTTGATAACCATGTTGCCAAAGTGGTTAGAAAATCCTTCTATGTGACCCATCTGATCAAGAAAGGGTTCGCATCAAAGCTCTAAGGATGTAATGGTACCCCTCTACTCTTCCTTCATCAGACAAATTATTGAGTACAACGCACCAATTGGAATTTACCTGGCTAGACATCTCCAGCAGCTGGAGAGACCACAGAGGTACCTAACCAAGAGGATTACTGGCCTCAAACAGTTGCCCTATGCAGCACGATTGAAAAAGATAAAACTGTTCCCTATTGCATACTGCCTTCTCAGAGGCGATCTCTGTCGAACGTACAGAGCCATGTCCAACCCAGAATTGTTGAACATGCTCCATCTTAGCAAAACCAAATCTACTCGAGCTACACGCTCTAGGGATATAAACCTCAACACAACAATGAATAGAACATTCTGGAGGGATGGATTCCCTTCGCAGAGACTTCCCTTACTATGGAACAGGGTCCCGATCTACATAAGACATAGCCCCTCACTATCACTCTTCAAGAGGAACCTTGATGAGTGGATGGGTAACAGAAAGTTCACACCGGGGATCACACCAACAGCACTACTAGATAGGGGCCAAGGGTACTAGCTGCTAGTACAAGGGTCTAGGGAGCTACTAAAGGAGAGGTGAATACTGCACAACGTGGTTGGGCTAATATATGCCTTCAGGCAGATAGACCAGTACCAACCTATGAACCTATGAACCTATTACTGATTCACAGTCTACTTCTCATTTAATAACTTTAATCTGTCTCAGACTTCTTCACAGGCTTCAGTTGTGTTGCATGACTCTGGTAATTTGTCTGTGCTTGATTGGGGTGATGAAATGTAGCTTCAGTATGGTTCTTTGGCTTCTGCTGTTTCTGCTGTTTTTGCTCCTCCCACAGCTTTGCCGGTTACTTCTGCTAGTGCTGTGTCTGCTTCTGCAATTGTTTCTCAGGCCAAGTCTTATGCTGCTGCAGTTAAAATGGCAGTTTCTGCTTGTGGGAGTCGATTTAGTTTTCTGAGGCTGTCCAGGATTGTTTCTAAGCCTTTGGTTCATCTTAAGTTTGCTTAAAGTGAGCCTCTTTCACATAAGTTTATTTGGCATTCTTTATTGAAACCATTGCGTCTGTTCAGTCTTTGTGTGCTATTATTCACTGGGGGGATGCTTTTGCTGATGTTTACTTTGAAGGGCAGGAGGCTGCTTCTAGTTTTGTTTCTTCTGTTGCTGCACATAAACAGCAACCTTGTACTGATTTTGTGCTTTCTAAAGTAGATGTTTCTTATAAGCATAAACTTATTTTATATTTTCATTCTATTTATGTTACAGAAGCACAAGTTAGGAAGTATTTACTTTCTTGATATGCTGATGTTTTTTTTTTCTATTAAGAAATCTTTTGATTCTGATACTGGTGGGAGTTTGGGATGGGGAGTGGAAGACCTGTGTGGCTTTGCATGTCCTTGATTCTGGTGTTTCTCTTCTGCTTGGTGTGTTTGTTGTGTGGTCAGAGAGGCATTTTGAGGTATGCAGGACAGCCTAAGTCTGTTTTTTTGTGGTGATTTTTCTCACTTGATGTTTGATTGTCCTGCTCGGAAATGCACTCATTGTGGTTTCACAGCTCATTTTGCTAGAACTTGTCCACAGTGGTTCCATTTATGTTCTTGTTCTCGTGTTGATTCTGTTTGTCCTGATGCACCTTCTGTGTTACCTGTTCTACTGAGTCTTCTCAGACTTTACTTTCTGATGTTTCTGTTCTGTTTCTGCTCCTGTGGAATCTTCCTTAGTGCAGGTTGTTGTCTCTGCCCCTTGTCCATCCTCTTCTGTCTCTCTTCTTACTTCTGTTTCCTTTCTGGAGGGGTCTGTTCTGTCTTCTTTGCCATGTAGTTCTCCTTGTTCTGTTTTTGCTGCTTTTAGTTCTCACTCTATGGTGCCTCTTTCTCTTGTTTTTGTTGTCCCTACTGGTACTGATATCTTACTGTCTAACAGGAAATTACTTGGTACATCTGGTATCTCTTCTACTGGTGATGGTATTGCTTCTAAGGATACTGTTAGTTGGGAATCTGATTGGTGAACTAATATGGATGATTCTCAGCAGTAGACCATAGCTTCTAGGCACAGACATCTTAGGAACAAGCATCATAGGAGGGGTTCTGAAGGGGTTTCTCGCCTAGGTACTGATGACTAACTTGTCTTGACTTTTTGTAATATTAATAGTATGGTGTCATTGCCTCTGCATTTGACTGCCTTTTCCCTGGGTTCTACCTTGCTCTCTGATATTGTTTGTCTGTTGGATAAGGGTAGGCTTTCCTCTGTTCATTGTTCCCAATGGGAAACTTTGTGGAGGGATGGGGTGGTTTGGTCTTTGGGGACAAATCATAGGTCTGGTATTGGGCTACTGTATCATAAATCTGTTGTGTTTGCTAGGGATGTTATTTATGTTTTGCCTGGTAGCAGTTTGGCGGTGGATTTGTTGTTCAGGCATTCTTTTCTACATTTAGTTATTGTTAATGCTTTTATCCCAGTGTCTGAGCATCGCATATTCTTTCAACTTTTACAACATTATTTTTTAATTGACTGGTGACTAACTGTGGTGTATTACCAGGGTGTTCTAGGGCCAGGCTGGACTCTAGTGTCTGTTGTTGTAAGGACATTTTGCTTTTGGCATCTCTTACTGTATGTAGTCCTCCTGCTTTTACTTACTTTCTTACATTCATGGGGCTGCCTGTACCCAAATCGATTACTGTTTTTGTTCTCCTACCTTTGAAGTGGTTTCTTCTTCCTTGTATTTTGTGCCTTTTACTGATCATCACACTGTCTTTTTCCTTTGGAGTTCTTCTACATTGTGTAAGGGTAGGGGTCTTTCTCATTTTACTGCTCCTTGGACTTTTACTCCTGCCTGGCTTTGCCTGGCACTGCCAGTCATTACTGAGTTATGGCATGATCATTTTACTCTCTTGCCATTTTGTTCTCTTTCTTCTTGGTGGTTGGCCTTTAAAGATGTGTGTTTCCATTATTCTTGGTTTTCCCATTCTTATTATTCCCTTTTTAAGGGTTCTTACAATTCCCTTTAGACTGCTTTCCAGTCTGCTGTGCATTATGCATTTGCCAGTCCCCTTCAACACTTCTGTGAGTTGCATTTGTATAACCTTGTTAGGATATGAATGGTTATTTGGAACTTATTGTTTAAAAGGGAGGGGTGAAGAGTTTCTCTCTTATGTAGGTAATTGTACTCTTAGGAAGGAGACCTTTACTGACCATTTTTTGTCCTCTTCAGGTGATGTTCTTACCACTAAGTATGATATTCTGCAAGAAGTTAATTATTTGTCCACTTTGTATGATGGTAAATCTCCTTCTGCAGAATCTTGGCCTATACCTGTGATGCCTGCTGTTTTTAGGGTGGATCTTGATGCCCCTATTACTTTGTTTGAAGTCTGAGGGCCTATTTCTTCTTTCAGCTTTGATACTGCCCCAGGGTTGGATGGTCTTTCTTACCATTTTTACTGCTCTCTCTCCCTGATGCTCGTTTGTCTGTACTGATGCAATTGTCTAATGAATGGTTTTCTCATTGTTTTTTTTTTTGTCATCCTGGTTTGTTATGGATAGTCCTTAAATTCCTTTGGAAAAAGGGTGACTGCAGGATCTTGTCTAACTGGCATCCAATTTCTCTTTGCAATACCAATTATAAGTTGTTTTGTAAGATCTTGCAATTATGTCTATGGTCAAATATGCAATATTTGTTGGACCCTGGGGGCAATGGTATTTCTGGTAGGCCCACACAAGATTTGTCGCTTTTGTTGAAGTCTTTTGCCTCCTTTGTTCTGATTCTGTTCTGCTGCTGTCTTGTGACCTGACCAAAGCATTTGACAATGTTAGTCATTCAGCCTTGTTGACCATCTTAAAGGCTTATGGATTTGGTCCTCTTTTTCTTTAATGTATTGCTTACATTTGTTCAGCTTCTGTTATTGCTCCTATCATTAATAGCTGGATGGGAGCTGAAGTTGCCATGAAGAATGGTGTTCATTAAGGTTGTCTTTTGAGCAGTTATCTTTTTACTCTGGTGGTGGGTGCTGTGTTTTTTAAGGCAAGGGTTCACGTTTCCTTGTCTCGGTTTTCTTTTTT
The DNA here is from genome assembly GCF_019279795.1 of Protopterus annectens. Taxonomy (NCBI): domain Eukaryota; kingdom Metazoa; phylum Chordata; order Ceratodontiformes; family Protopteridae; genus Protopterus; species Protopterus annectens. Next base: position 964,539,814 of record NC_056745.1, read on the forward strand.
ATGTTCAGGAGTTTTGGTGCTTCGTTTTCTGTCTTACACAGATGATGTTACTATTGTTGCAGTCTTCTCCTGTTCTTTTGCTTTATTTGCAGTTTTTTTTTTTTCTTTTTCATTAGTGGGCCTTTCTCTTAATTTTGCCAAATCCTGTGGTTTTGGTGCACTGGTATCTCTATCTTGGGCATGCTGTTTGGTTCTCCATCTTATGCCTCTGAGTCTTGTGAAGCCCTTCTTGGTAAAGCTGTTCAGCGTTTGGCTTTTTGGTGCTCCTTTTCTTTGTCTTTCCAAAAAAAGGTTTATTTGTTAAATTGTGCCTTTTTGGGCACTTTACTGTATGTATTTTTTCTGTCTATTTATTTTCACAATCATGGTCCTTTTGTCTGAGGTCTTTCATTTTTTTTCTGGTGCACTTCCTATATGCCTGTTAGGAGGGGTATTTTGTATTCTACTCCTACTTCTGATGGTGTTAGTTTACTGCGCCATGCCCTTTTTTGTACACTGTTTCATTTTCTTTTATTGCAGCATTTACAGGCTGCAGATCCTTCTTGGCTTGGTCGCTTGCTCTCAGCATTGTCTAGTTGGTTGGTTTTGGCAGACTTTTTTGGCTGGGAAGCAGGCATGAACGGTATCTTCATTGGAGCTGTGGGAAGTGCAGTCTTTGCTGCTTCCTTCGCATGTGTCTTTAGACTCCCTCCCTCCCATAGAAAAGAATGGTATTCTTCTCTTTTGGCCCATTTCTACACCATTAATGGGTATTAACATTATTCCTCTGGAAGATTGTTAGGTTTGAGTTAGCGTAGGCAGCATTATGCTTTGTTTCCTCACTGGCATGATTTTTTGTGGGTCTGGTTTCCTAGCTGCCTATTAGATCTTCTTATGTTTTTGACCCACATGATGGGTGTCAGGTTTTGAGATAGCAGTGCACATTTTTCTTCAGTGTCCCAGGGTGGCTGTTTTTTAGGAGGGTGTACAGCATCATTATTCAGTGCCACATGTGTTTCCTCTCACTGTTGAGAAATGTTTGTATGAGGACTATGATTGTGCCTGGACTCCAGCTGTTGCAAGAGCAGATTTATTTTTGGTGTCAGCTTTACATCTTTTTCAGGCTGCCCATTGTACTGAAGTACTTGCTGAAACAATTGTTTCAGTCCCTGATTTGTTGCAGCAGTTGCAAATGTGGTTATGGCATAAAGGATGGGGTGGGGGGCTGAATAATTTGCCCATCCATGCTCGTTTCTTTTTTTTTTTTTTTTTTTTTTTGCACAACAGGAGATTTACCTTTTTTGATTAGTGTGTTGCACTGTTTTTTTATCAGCAAGTACAATAACTCACAAGCACGATACCAACTTGGCTGGAATTCAACAATAAAGGCAACCGCAATCCGTTCTTGAAACTGTTTAATATATCCAACTCAGTAAAAACACGACAGCAGGTAAGATTACACACGAAACTGAAATGGATGAATCAACAATCTTCACATAAGTAACACCCTCCGATGTTAAGCACTTTCATTTGCAAAATGCAAACTTCATCAGAACACTTTCAGTGCTACTCACAATTTAATTTAAACATATTTTGGCGCCAACCTGACTCAAAAACTTAAAGGAACACTGCATAATGTTAGCAACCAAATCAATAAATGAACGTAATAAGGTGTTAGTCCAACCCTATGTATATAACTCTATCTACAAGGATTAAATATATCCTAATATAAAAGTTAAAACATATATAATGGATATGTTACACATTATACAAAAATATTAAAATGTTTAAAAACTACTAATACTATGCAATAATATGTTAACAGCTGCTACTATGTGCTGCCTAATAGTATGACAGGGAATGTCTGACTTACGAACATACACTCTCTATCTGTGAAATATAATAACAAGATGTTAACTATAAAAAGTTGATAATGACTACCTATAAATATAACCAAAAAATGGTGAATATGTACAATTACCACTAACTGCCTCGTGAGAGGTATGAGTGGCTGATTCATAATTTGAGAAATGGTTTTATGCTAATAAAATCATTTAATCCTGGGGTTCTTGTGGCATCTACCAACATCTGCCACTTGCTCTCCCTACATGATAATTTGTTTTTCCAATCGCCCCCTAAGGGGTTAGTAACTTCCTGATCAATAATGGTAAATGTGAATACATGTTGTTCACTAATATCCTTGATATGTCTATATAAAGCATTCTTTAAGTCTTTATTTTTGATTATATAGTAGTGTTCATAGATACGTTTCTTCAATTGCCTCTCCGTCTTTCCAATGTAGAAAGCGGGGCATATATTGCATTTGGCTAAATACACCACTTGTTTGGTATAACAGAAACCTCCTATGCTCTTAATTTTGGTATGATTGACATCTTCCAAAGTAAAGTGGGCTGAGGTGTTAATATATCTACACTGTTTGCAGTGTCCACACTTCTTGGTATATGTATGTCTGTCATTAACTTTGTATTCATTGTTGCCTACTCTCTCCAAAAGTTTTTTAATATTTGGAGCTGTCCTGTATACTACTATAGGATATAAACCCAACTTATCTCTACAATCATCTGTAGCAGTTAAGATATCCCAAGATCTGGTCACTATTTCCTTGATGTAATGGACAAAAGGTGAATATGTTAGCACACAAACTCTGCCCCCTTTAAAGTTATTAGCTATGTGTGTTTTATTTAAACTTTCATATTTGCCCAGTAGAGGAATATATTTAATGTCCCACTGCGAACTGACATAACTAATAATGTCGTCTAATAATACCTTTGGATAACCTCTGTTGATGAATAATTGAAATATATATTTAATTTCTTTCTCCATCTCTTCTTTCTCAGATGACATCCTAGCTCCCCTAATGCATTGACCCTTTACTATATTTTTAAAAATGTGTCTAGGATGGTTACTGGTGAAAAATACATAATCATTGGAAAATGTAGTCTTTCTATAAACTTTGGATGCATACCCTTCTGCAGTTTTGTAGATGTATGTGTCCAGGTATGATATACCACTATCATTAACATTATATGTGAATTTTAAAAACTCTGTGGTATTGTTGATATACTCCATAAATTTAACAATATCATTCCTGTCACCATTCCACAGGACAAAAATGGCATCCAAATATCTTACATATAAACTTATATAGTCTTTGTAACTGCTGTTAAACACATACTTGGACTCCCAATCTAGCATGACTAAATTTGCAAAAATGGGTGCACATGATGCACCCATTGCTACACCAGTATTTTGTCTAAATACTTCGCCCTCAAAGAATATGTAATTATGATCTAATACCAGTGACATCATATCTAGTATTAATACAATTTTATCCCAGCTTAGGTTAGAATAATTCCTCAAACTGTTGCAGAAAAAATCTAAGCCTTCTTCTTTGGGAATGCATGAAAACAATTCACAGACATCAATAGTCACAAATATATACTCGGATTTGCATATCATCGGAGTTAATTTCCCCAGAAAATCCCAAGAATCAACGACGAGGTGCGGAATGTTGTTATAAATATGTTTGACCCAATTGTCTATAGTACGTCCTATATTAAAGGTTTTAGATTTAGACCCTGATATTATTGGTCTAAAGGGTGGATCAGTAAGGGATTTATGAACCTTTGGGATACCCACTATTTGGGCCAATGTTGGAAATTGAATGCTAATAAAGTCATGGACCTCCTTGGTGATTCTATTATCTAATAGATATTCTTCAATAAAAGAATCAATACGTCTGTATCCTATGAACACCTGATTCATAGAAATTACTTCATAATGTCCTGATTCGTATAAGATTTTGTGAATGGCAGCTTTATAATCATGTTTTGAAAATATGACCACACCTCCCCCTTTGTCCGGTTTCATTATTCTTATATCGGGATTTTTTATCAATTCATTAAGACATGTTCTTTCTTCTGTACTTAAATTGTCCATAGGTTTATACACAGATTCATTATTCCTTCTAATTTGTTTTTTAAACCTATAAATGTCTCTACATACCAAATTTTCATAATTCGTAATCGTGGGATTACTGTTGGGTATGTAACAACTTTTTTTCTTTAGAATACTTTCTACTTTATTATTGTCATCTTCACCACTGTTAAACAGCATAGCTAAATTTAACTTTCTGCAAAATAGCCTGATATCCCTGATACTATCCACCAGATTGAATTGTGAATTGGGTATAAATTTCATGCCTTTAACTAATAACTGATAAAATTCCTCTTGAATAATGTAGTCTGAATAGTTGAAAACATTAAAGCCATTAAATGTGCTCATGACCATCTTAAGTGTAGATGGAGTATCTTGTCCTAAATCTGGTGGGGTTGATTCTTCCAATAGCACATTGGTATCAGACATTATCTCTCTTTCATGTATGACAGTCTCCGTAACAAAATGTTGATCTACATTTTCCTGTTGAATTGATTGTGAAACTTTGGATTTTTCTTGAATGTGGGGTGAAATCTTTTCATAATAGTCCTCTCTTATTACCCTTTCTCCATAGTTCCTTTCTGTTGTTCTAAACTGTCTTTCCTGTGGCCAAATATATGCTTTCTGTGTTCGATAAGATTCAACATCCCTGTCTAATTTACCATGTTTTCTATTAAAAATGCTTTGAGCTAGTTTATCAGCTGTGTGGAATTGTTTATTATACAAATCCTGCCAAGTATTAAATTCTGCATGTTTTAAAATACTTTGATTTATAATTTCTACTTCATGAATAAGGGTTAACATTTTTTCATCATTGTGTTGAATTAACAATTTCATGTATTTAAACCCGAATTCATCGAACAAATTATTAAATTCGAATTTCACATGATCATTATATGTCAAGCCCATAGGCAGCTTGAAAAATCTAATGCCTTTGGGAACCACCTGAATACTAATGCATTTGTTTAAATACGCATTGTCCACTTTTATGTTTTTTTATAGAAGACAATTTCTTCCCAAAATTATAAATCATGTCTTTTAAGGAATTGTTGTTAGAGCTCCCCTCGTATGGGGCGGGGGCCTGATACACTTTACTAAAATCATATTCATTATTAAGAAACACATTTATAGCATCATTCTCTGTACTTCCTGTTTTATATCTAGTATATTTATTATACACAACGTCCTTACAAGGACTTGATATAGTCTTTGTAGAAATACCTTTGTTGTTAAAGTCTTTACCACCACCAGATACATATGTTTTAATAGCAGTGTTGCTTTTCGGTATGGCCCCCTTCCTTTCCATGTCCATTCGATTCTGCAACAAGCTGAAATCAAAAGTAAAGTCCCTATCCGGAGATAGCACAAATTTCTCATCAGTCTGCAGCATTTCAAGTGACTCATGATGAGTAGCAGAAAAAACGTTGGCTGGACTACATTGGCCATTCGGAATTTCAGTATCTGCACTAGAGTCTACTGTTAGAACAATTTCTTTTTTGGAGCAACAGTGTGAGCCCGTTTTTACCATATCGTCCTTCTCCTCAGCCTTTACTAGTGCCGGTCTGGCGTTCTCAACCAAGCTAAAAAACAGTTGCGTAAGTTTTTTCACTTCAGCGTGAAGTCCAGAGACTTCCGATCGTAACTGCTTCAACTCGTCTGCTTCCTGGATGGTTTGCGTATCCTCACCGATACCAGCCATGTCAGCAAAAAGCAACCAAGAATCCAAAAAAGCAAGTACAATAACTCACAAGCACGATACCAACTTGGCTGGAATTCAGCAATAAAGGCAACCGCAATCCGTTCTTGAAACTGTTTAATATATCCAACTCAGTAAAAACACGACAGCAGGTAAGATTACACACGAAACTGAAATGGATGAATCAACAATCTTCACATAAGTAACACCCTCCGATGTTAAGCGCTTTCATTTGCAAAATGCAAACTTCATCAGAACACTTTCAGTGCTACTCACAATTTAATTTAAACATATTTTGGCGCCAACCTGACTCAAAAACTTAAAGGAACACTGCATAATGTTAGCAACCAAATCAATAAATGAACGTAATAAGGTGTTAGTCCAACCCTATGTATATAACTCTATCTACAAGGATTAAATATATCCTAATATAAAAGTTAAAACATATATAATGGATATGTTACACATTATACAAAAATATTAAAATGTTTAAAAACTACTAATACTATGCAATAATATGTTAACAGCTGCTACTATGTGCTGCCTAATAGTATGACAGGGAATGTCTGACTTACGAACATACACTCTCTATCTGTGAAATATAATAACAAGATGTTAACTATAAAACGTTGGATATATTAAACAGTTTCAAGAACGGATTGCGGTTGCCTTTATTGCTGAATTCCAGCCAAGTTGGTATAGTGCTTGTGTTTTTTTATCAGTGCTTTTTCTGTTTTAGGTGTATCTCTCTCCTGTTTTGCTTTATGGAGTGTATTCCACCAGCTACTACACTCATTTTTTTGTTGTGAGCTTCCCCAGCATTTTATTCTCCTTGAGGCCTTTTCTTTTTTTCTTCTCTTTTCACAGTATTACAGGACTGTTTGCATTTGGCTTCGTGTTCCTGCCTTACGTTTTTCTGTTTGGTCTCTTTGGGGTGTGTGTGTTTGGATATTAGTAAGATTTTGCTCTTTGTTAGGTTTTTTACATCCTGTACTACTGTTTGGTGCCTTGTTTCTTTTTTTTTATTGTCTTCCTTTTGTCAGACTTTTTGCCATGCTTTCTTTACTGTTTTATTTCTCATTCTCATTTTCAGCTTTGTAGGACTTATGCTTGCTGCTAATTTTTTTCCTCGGTTCTTCTTTGTAGCCTAAGGATCATGTTTTTTAGGGTTTTCTGGTCCTTCATAGCTGTTGTCTCTTTCTTTGTCAGTTTTGCAAGGTCTTTTACTTATTTTCTTCCTTGTCTTGGTCAGTATGGCTTTAAGCCCTATACCAAACACACTTCACCAGAAATGTTCCGATCAGCACACTTCTCTCACTAGAGTGCATAAGGGCCCTTTCCAGTCAAAGATGGCCTGGAAAATGTGCTGAGAACAAACAGCCACTGCAAACAGACTGAGATGCAACAAATTTGTATCTGAACTAAGCTGCAGCTACTAGTTACCCTAGTTTCAGCAGGAAACACTAGAAAATGTTTAACATAGCAGAAAATAGCAGTGAGACACTAAAAATGTTTTAACAGTAGAAAAACAGCAAGAAGACTCTAAATCAGTTATTTTAACACTGATTGTTGGGAAAACAATAACCAGTACAACATATTGCTTTGTACCAGCAAATACTTAACAAATAGTAAAAATAGCAAAAAGACCTTTGCAAATAGTGTTAACATCAATAAAATACTGTTTAATGGGCACAGTAAGGCAGAGAATTGTAATAAGAAATAATGTAGCCATGCTCCCACTTTATTTTTTTCTTTTTTGTTCCTAGAAAAGTAAATGGCTGGGGGAGGGGTATTAATGGGGCAATAGCTCATCCTACTGCCAGGTTTTCTACTCATAAATGCTTGCTTTTTGTTAATGTGTCACTATACCTATTCATAAATTGTGAAGTATTATATAAAGTAATGAAAATTAACATAAATAAACATTGTAAAAAAAATCACACTGACGTTACTGAGATTTCTGTAAAGGGACTGCCACCCCTTAATTCCTGCCATTCTTTCATTGTATTAATTTTTTCCTACTACATTGATGTTGTAGGTATAAAAAGGGTCTTATTCCCCCTTCCAAAAGCTACTGTCATGCACTTTAATATGTGCCACTCTAAACAATCTTAAATTAAGAAGAATAACATTACATATTTGTGCTTAAATTCATTAGTTCAACATGTAGAGCACTTGATTTTTGTCGTTAAAGGCTTTAGTTTTATACACATTCCAGGTAGTTGGGTTTATTTTAGAGGGTTGTCATAATGTTTATGGACTTAACCTCAAGATCCAAGGTGCAGCATTTGATTCTGACTTGGTTGTTGTTTAGGCTGGTAAAAGTCTGCCGATTGTTCACCTAGTGTTTATTTATAAATTAATGCACAACCCTTTAAATGTGCAGAAATACACTTGCTTCTGATGCCACATATTTATCTAAGAGGGTGGGCCAGGCACATCTCAGCTTTTTAGGGTGAGTCTTTATAATCACTATTAAAAGGGTCTGGTCATTGTTTTGAACAATAGAATTGTAATTCATCCAGTCTTTCTTTTTTCCTGTCATTCAAAGCTGGAGGTCATCATATCAGAATATTCTTTCACTGCTTTGGATTATGCAATCAAACATATCTTGTTGTCATTAATGTGATGACTGGAAGATCAAGCTTTGTCAAAACAGGGGACTAATACTTTTTGTAATAAATGTAAAAAGGTGAATTGCAACGAGGTCCATCCATTGATAAATTATTTACAGAAATGAAGTATAACCTGTTTTTTGAAGAATATTTTTATACTTTGAAAAGCAGGTGAAGTTTTATCCTTATAGAGCACTACATGGAAGTTTTAATACTTCTGTTGAAAGTATACAAACTGTCAGCCAAAAATCAAATATCATTACAAGCATAAGTGTGAATAAAACATTATTAAATCTTGCTAAACTGCAGTGAAACTTTATATGGTGAAAAGGTAATCCAATTTCAGTATTTGCTGCTCACAGGTATATTTCAGGCATCTCAGCAAAATGGTGTAGCTCAGGGCATTAATAGTCCTATCATCGATACTAATCTAACTTGTAGCACAATCTCAGTTCTTGTCTCTGAGGTCATGAGTGGGCTGCCTGTGTGGCTTGCTGAAAATGGGTCAGAAAATCACCTTGTAGCCTTTTCCATTTTATATATATATATATATATATATATATATATATATCCTTCTTTAAAGATTTTTTATTGTTTTGTATTCAAATCCAGCTTTCCAAGATAACTGTCCAGTTTAACTCTCATGGACTGGAAACTCTTACAGTGAAAACCTATTTTCAGTAAACAGGAAGGTAGGCAGATTGTAGATTAGGATATCATAGCTAAGTGTCATCCTAACAGCTTCAAAGAACTTTCTTCTTATTCTTTACCAATTGTCCTGTCTTCACCCAGTGTGTATTATGTTATGCTATACCTTCCACTCATTGGAATCCTCAGTCTGCACTGGGAAGTACCAGTCCTTGACTGTGACTCTATTGTTTACTTTAGTAATACACTCTCACATGGTTGCAGAAAATGATTTTCAGAGATGTCTGAGGAGTACATTCCAAGGCTCCTTGCTGATATTTACCACATTTTAAGTAACACATGCCATAGGAGGAATGATTTCAATGGTCTGAATATTCCTTGTATTACTCTTTAAATTTTTTTGCTACATAGACATTTATGCTACATGTAGTTATTGCTTTTCTTAGCACAGGGCACGTTAATGTCAGTGGTGTTAATGTTACAGAAATACACAGTAGTACATTTCTGTTATCAGCCTGCATGGTATATACCTAGAAGTGTTATCTGTAACATTTTGCAAGAACAACAAAAAAGTCAGATATTACTTTTGGCTATAACAAAGATGAGATTGAACTTCATGTGTGAAAGTAATGGACAGTGATGAGAGCTCTGCAGATGTACAAAGAGCCAGAAGCAAACTAAAGATTTGGAGAATGAGACAAAGACTATTCCTAAATATTTTTCCTTTGAGACAACGGGTACAAAATCATTTAACCAAAGGAACTGAATCACATGATAAACCCAACATTGCACAGTACAAATACATGCCATAGGTAATTAGTAAATGGGCATTAAACCACTAACATGCTGAATCTTCAGCAGTACGAGTTGTTATGTGAGTACAGCAGGTGTCCTTAACTAATTTTAGTTAAATTCATGAGTCATTACTAAATAAAGAAGTATGACATCAGGCAAAATATTAAACATGATGGAGAACTGCAACACATACTGCATGCAAAGGCAAAAGAGCTACAACTGAGTTTATACATCAATTATAAATGTCCCAACAATGCTATGAAGGCATATTTACACCTGAGCTAAATATAGACAATCTTGTCAGATAAAAATGTAGTACTTTGAAAGAATCCACTGATATGGTTTAAGGCATTGGAGAGTTTCCTCCTAAATGCCTCTTGCATACTAATGCAAATGTATTTTTATCATTCCACTAAGAACATTTTCATTACATGTTCATTTAAAGCAGATACCATGGTAAAAGAAGACATAACACCAAAGGTGACAGGGGGTGCAGTTGAGCACAAAGTATGGCTGCTTTACCTCTGTAGTCTTGCAGTTCCAGAACAAATAAAGTTAATTTTTAGTGTTATGAATGTGGACATGTGTGATTTCTTTAATATCTCTGAATCAGTGGTATTATAGACAACTACAGAACTAAAATGGCATTATATGCCAAATAGTTTTGTTTATATTGAAAACTTTTAAGCTGCAAATTGAAGAGGGTGGCTTGCATAAATAGGGGGGAAAAACACAGTTTACAAAAAAAAAAAAATTACAACAGATACATTTTGTTCTTCTTTGAAGCTGGTACAGGGAGGGATTCCTGAATGGAAGAAGGACATGGAATGTAAGGCACGGAATGAAAAGGTTTAAGCAATAGGCTTGACTGATGATATGGAAGGTAAGAATGCCACTTATTTCCTATAGCTACAGGATGTCCTGATTTTTGTAGACCCTAATCAGGCTACATTTTCATGTTTACTGGGCCCATGTGGTGGTGTTAGGAGTGCTATAAGTCACCCCAGACATCTGTTGTGTAAATTCCATTTTTTAAGGTAAAATGGAGGTTACATATATAAGCACATGAGCTGAGAGGTATACTGCTTAATAGATACATAGTAAAATTGAAGAGGGATTGATTATTCTCCAGAGAAATACAAGAATGGAAAGCATTTTCCCACTTATCTGGCAAGATGCCCTGGCTAAATGATTGTGTCAAAAGAAAAATATAAAACATAAAAATACAGCACCACAAAGGAAATAACTCCAAAATGCAACAATTTAAAGAAAGCAATTACTTCCAAAAATGCAACAACATGATGGAAAGAGGAATTAGGTTGCTGCATTTCTACAAATCAATGTATGGCAGAGGGTACGTTATGTATTCTCTGACTACACTGATGATTAATTGTTTAAATGTTTACAAAAAGGATGTAGTAGATGAAATAATTTGAGTGAAAGTCTTCCAAAAACAGAGGGACATCATCCTGCCTTTGAACAGAGAAACACATATATATTTTTTTCAATGTCTAGTTTGAATGGAGAGATGAAATTGGGCTTTGAACAGAGAGATGAAATCAGCAAGAAAATAAGAGATGTTTTGTTGGAACTGAAATAATCCTCAAGTCTTAGATAGTACCTTCATGAGGTGGCCTCTGTTTTCACATAATCTCACCAAGATAACACTGATATACAGACTGTATTTTAAATAGCATATTATTATGGAGAATGGCAGGTTAAAAATAAAAAAGTCAACAAGAAGTACAGGTCCCAGGATAAAAGAATGCCCAGTACTGGTATATGCACTGGTGCCAGGAGTGGATAAAAAAAGGCAGTGTAGAATCCTTAGGATATGAAAACATTCCTCTAACTGGGTTAGGCAAGCTCAGGAGGAAGATGGCCCCATTGTTGTAGAAGGAGACAATGGTCCACAAAACCACAAAAAAAAAAAAATTAACAGGCCTATTGAGGATAAGAAAAAAATATGTATTGTTACTATTATGCACGAAGCTCAGAACTTCTGAATAGAAGACATTTAGAAACATTAAAAGAAAAAATAGAGCAAAAAAAAGAACACTTGCTCAAGAAAAACTGTCAAATGTTTCAAATAAAAATTTGCATTCATTAATACAACAGGTTTATGAAAAAAATTACATAGATGAAAAAACTAAAGAATAAGAGGCAAAGGAAGTGCAAAACAAAAAGAACAAAACCCAAATATTTTTGAAAGTTATAAAAAAGAAATATGGACATGGAAAGAAAAAAAGATATGGTATGGAGTGATATTTACATAAATAAGAAAACCAAGCTAATCAATACAAAAAAAAAAAAAAAAAAAAGGAAAAAAATTACAACAATATGTGAAGAGAAATACAGGGAAAAGCACCCAGATATTAAACATTTTACAAAACAAAAAATAAGAAAATGAAGGGGACACATAGAAAATAGGATTAGTGATGTAGAACTTAAACAAATAGAGACTGAACTCTTAGATTATCTGTGAAGCGAAGGATTTAGTATGGAGAATCCGAAATAGACAATGTCACACCATAATGAAATTATTGGTCTCCGGATGAAGGAGCAAGAGGTGGAGCAGGAGGCATCTAAAGATTTCCAACATGATGATGCTCTGGTGCTTTCTGTAGGAAACCAGTACGAAAGTCCAGTTGAAGTTGAACTAGAAATGAAGTAGAAAGTGACAAGTTAGACACAGGTAATGAGGTGGAGTGATCGGCCAAAGGGTTCTTATATGAAGGAGCAGCAGATAAAGCAGTGTACATTTAAAGAGAATATGACACAGGATGATTTTCTATAACTTTCTGTAGATTAGACTCAAAAAACTCCAGCTATTTTGTCTCATATCATCTACTAAGAAGCGATCTCTGCTTGACTTACAAAGCCATGTCTGACCCACCTTTGTTAGAAAAGCTACATCTAAAGAAATTCCAATCCCTCCACACCACACACTCCAGAGACCTCAGCTCCATTACCGCAATAAACATAACATACTGGGGGGACAGGTTCATAACCCAAAGACTGCTCATGCTCTGGAATAGACTTCTCATACATGTCAAGCAGAGCACCTTACTGGCCCTCTTCAAAAGAAATCTTGATGAGTAGATGGGAAATAGAATGTTCACCTTGGGGATTGCTCCAGTGGCTCTACTTGATAGAGGCACTGGGAGCTAAAGTCGGGCAGCACAATGCCAGGGCACTTCTATGGGCTAGGCTTGTAAAGGCTCCAGGGCCATTAGCCTAGTACACACCTATGAACCTATGAACTTATGAGCCTACTAGTCAAAGGAAACAGGCAGCACAGATGATGCTCTCAATCCAGAAGAGAATGAGTTGAGCAAAAACAGTTTGACTTAATAGATAGAGAGAGAAAGAATATACATATTAAGATAGTTGAAAGGAATAGATTACAGAAAGTAAATAAGACCAGAATTGTGAGAAGAACAATAAAATAGATGAATGTTGTAATCAGGGATATTAAGAAAGATTCATGTGATATAACAGAAATAAATATTACTGTGTAGCGAAATTAATAACAGATGAAGTGCTATTACAAAAATGTAGAGTAACAAAGGAAAGCAAGCAAATGGGTAAAATACCACCATAGAAATGCCATATAGATAAAACTATATGGCAATTAAGACAAGAGGAATCACTTTTAGAAGAATATAGAAAAGGGCATTGATCGGCAAAAATACAGATAGACATACCCAAAGCAACACTCAGTATCAAAACAGACCAAGATTTATCCTATACTATTGCCAATAATACGCTAAAAATGTCAGTAGTACAGGCGGTGAAACTTAGAATGCATGCAGATAAGCATCAGGGAAAAGTACAAAAGCAATTCGCTGATGACCAGAAAACATTCTGCACAGAACTGGAAAACAAAGCAACGACCAAAAGAACAAAACATTGGCACATTTTGGGGAAGTATTTCTGAAGACCCTGTTAAATATAGCAATGATACTGAATAGAAAGAAGAATAATTAAAAGAAACAGTAAAGAGATCTAACATAGAGGACATGAAATGGGATGAAGTAACATCAAGAGAAATTGAAGCAGCATTAAGAAAAGCTTCTAACTGGAAAACCCCAATGTCTAGCTAGGAGCATTAATGGAGGAAATTCTGTAAAGCTTACACAATAAGTTTTACTGCGTGCCTCGCATTGTGATGCATATATGAGAGCTGCAAGTTTTAGATTCAGTGAACTCCGTATATTAAAGCATAATTGGGTGCACTCATGCGCAAATACAGAAACTTTTGTGGAATGTAAATGTCAGCATAAGTAGCTGAAATGTATGCTAATGAAGCAAATCAGCACAACTGAGTGATCCAGCAACCTGTAATGAAACCGTGTAGACTCCATGTACATGCTAGCAATGTACTCAGAAAATTTCAAAGTATTGGAGTCTACATGGAAACAAAGGCAAGTAAAAATTCTGAAATATAGACAGAACTAACTCTAACAAATAACATCACACATATTATGGCCTAAATGCACACACTGTGGATGCTAGAAAATCATTCTCCCTCCACTGAAAAAATGTCACTTTAACAGCCATGACATAAATGCACCTTTGGTCTCCCACCCCCAAATGAAGAATATACTCGTATGCAATGCAGGCTGTTAAAATGTTCAAAATGCATGAGACAGAATATTCCATTCTGCTGTAAGCATTATGTAGTATGTATCACATATTTCGGCAAAGTAATACCCTGCCTTGTGTTTACAACATTGTGATCCCATGCAGTTGCCCTGCTTACATGGCTACTAACCATGTAGATTCCAGGCTATCAGCACATTATTATGCAAATGTGGCCAAAACTCAGTAGACTTGTTGAATCACAAAAAAGAGTAACTGTGTAGGGATGCCCACATCATGTAGGCACCTGCATAGGGTTTTTGTTTTCCAGTGGATGTCAACAGTGAGTGGGGACATCAGGGGCATATATCAGCTTCCTTTTTTTTTTTTTTTTTTTTATTTTAAATATGTTTGCTCATCGGTGTGCTTAGCGCACCCATGGGAAAAGGACCAATAAAAGTCTAGTTTTAGTGTGCTTGATATGTAACTATTCCTGTTGCAGCACGTGTATGTGTAGGGCTACAGTCCTGATGGTCTTGGGTTCAAGTATAAGATGTGTTCGAGTATATGATGAACAAGCTTTTCTTCAAGTTTTATGTTCCATGTTTGCATGATATCAGGGAAATAGAGATAAAATATGAATTTTGCTTATGCTTAACTTATTTATGCAAAGGTGCGCATAGTGCACTACTGAGCAGTCAAGCAGGTGTGTTAAATCATGCTGCTTACAGCCTAAGCAGGTGAATTGCATCTTAATTAGTCAATCCCACATGGTGGACCTATTCCACCAATGTATAAAATTTCCATGTTCATAGGTTCATAGGTAGGGACTAGGCTATCTGCCCAAGGGCATTTATAAGCCTATCCAGAGTGTGTCGGCTTTCGCCGCCCCATTGATTAATTAACTGATCCTCTGACAATCAGAGCCAATGAAGTGATCCCAGGGGTGTATTTTCTGTTACCCATCCACTCGTCAGTTTCTCTTGAAGAGTGCTAGTGAGGGGCTCTGCCTAATGTAGTTAGGAATTTTGTTCCAAAGCATGAGGAGTCTCTGTGACAGGAATCTATCCCTCCAGCATGTTCTATTTATTGTTATGGCGAGGTTTAGCTCACTAGAGCGTGTGGCTGGCAGTGACTTGGATTTCTTTAGGTGGAGTATGTCCATCAATTCTGAGTTGGACATGGCTTTGTAAGTCAGGCAGAGATCACCTCTGAGTAAGCGATATGCCACTGAGTACAGCCAGATATTTTTCAGTCAGGCTGCATAGGACATATGTTTGAGGCCAGTAATCTTCTTGGTGAGGTACTTTTATGGTCTTTCTAGCTGTTGGAAGTGTCTTGTGAGGTACATCCCAAATGGGGCATTGTACTCTATGATGGGTCTAATGAGTGACGAGTAGAGGGGCACTATAACCTCTTTGTTTCTAGATGTGAACCATTTAGTAATTAGATGGGCCACATAGAAGGATTTCCTAACTACTTTGGCAATATGATTGTCAAAGGAAAGATTACTATCTACCTGGGTCTCCAGATCTCTTATTACCTCTTCTGTATTAAGAGGGCTACCACCTATGTGGCAATTCGTGGGTGTTTTGTTTTTCCTAAACAGGTTGACTATGCATTTTTTGACATTTAGCTTGAGGCCATGACTTTGACACCAGGTGTCCATCTCAGTAAGGCCCTTTTGGAGGATGTCCGTGTCAGCCGGAGAGTCAATTATGGCTCCCAGTTTGCAGTCATCGGCGAACTTGGTTAGCCATAGTCCTCCTGTGTTTGCCTGTACTTCTGAGAAGTATATGCCAAACAGTAGGTGTCCCAAGACCGAGCCTTGTGGGACACCACTTGTGACTGGTTTGGAGTCGGATCTGGAGCCCGCTATTCTTACCGTGTGAGTTCTGTCTGTAAGCCAGTTGGCAACCCATCTCATGACGTAGGGATTTATGCTCAGGCTGGTGAGTTTTTCTGTAATACCTGAGTGGGGAATGGTGTTGAAAGCCTTGGTGAGGTCCAGGTAGGCTGTGTGAAACACCTTTCCCTCGTCTATGGCCTTGGTGACTGTCTCGAAGAAGTCAACCAGGTTTAGTAGGCATGATCTGCCCTTAACAAAGCCGAACTGGGTTGGGTCAAGTGTTTGGAGGTTCCCAATATCTTTGTTAATGAGTTCCATGATGATGCACTCCATAGCCTTGTAGACCAGGCTAGTCAGGCTTATGGGGCGATAGATACCAGGGTCAGTTGTGGCCCCTCCTTTGTGGAGAGGAATAACCATTGCTGTGCGACATTCTATGGGCACGTAGCCTGTGGAGAGGCTGAGGTTGAACAGCATTTTTAGGTGGAGGGTTAGTTTATTCTGTAGTTCGTGCAAGACCCAGCCTGGGACACCATCTGGTCCCATTGATGATGTGTTTTTGGCTTTTGAAAGGGCTGTTTTCACCTGTTCGTCTGTGATTTGTGGGACACTACACTTTTCCGGTATTGTTGTGGGCCCTTTTGGAGGTGAGAGGAGGGTGAAGTTTGCACTGAATCTATCTGCCAGGATGTTGGCAATATCAGTAGGTTCAGTATATTTTGTGCTATTTTGCACTAGTTCAGTGCATATCTGCGAGTTGCCACTTAGATTCTTAACATAGCTAAAGAAGGCTTTGTGGTTATCTTTTGAATCCTTGGCTATTTTTCTTTTGAAGTTAGCCTTGGATGATTTCATGAGAGACCTTAGTTTCTTACTGATACTGATCAGGGATGACTTTCCTTCTTGGGATTTGCTTTTTTTCTGAACTAGTTTTCTCCTTCTATTGTATAGCCTGTTTATGGCAGGGGTCCACCAAACTGGTTTCCTTTTCTTAGAAGAGTGAGTTTTGGTTTTAGTAGGGATGGCACAATCCATGCATCCTTGTAGGTGCTCACAGAGTGCATTTGTAAAGGTTTCTGCATATTGTGCAGCGTTATCCTTTAGGGTGGGGGCTGTGAAACTTACCACCTCTGTCTTAAGTAAGGTGAAGTGTGCTTTAGAAAAGTTTTTTACTGTGGTTTCCTTAGTTGGGGGTGGTGGT
Organism: Protopterus annectens; assembly: GCF_019279795.1. Classification (NCBI taxonomy): domain Eukaryota; kingdom Metazoa; phylum Chordata; order Ceratodontiformes; family Protopteridae; genus Protopterus; species Protopterus annectens. The sequence continues at coordinate 964,557,138 of NC_056745.1, forward strand.
GGGGTGTGGACATCCAGAGTGATTAGTTTATGGTCTGATCTAACCAGTGATGGGTTGACCTCTGGTGTGGAACACCTGTTGCCCATGTTGGTGATGACCAGGTCCAATATGTTTTCACCTCTGGTAGGGGAGTTTACCAGCTGATCCAGGGCATTTTAGTTGATGAATTCCAGGAAGCGCTGGGCCTGGGAGTTTGTACTTGAGTAGTTTTCTCAGTGAATGGTAGGGTAATTGAAATTGCCCAATATCAGGGTTTGGTAGGACTTTCATGTTTTCCTGTGTCTCCAGAAAGGTGGAGTGGTGGTCCTGTGTCATGGATGGTGATCTGTAGCAGGCCACAATTTGCATTGCAGATTTGCCTGATGTTAGTTGCACATGGATGATCTCAGAGGTATCATGCTGCGCCACTAACCTGGTGGTTCAGGTATCCTTGATGAATATGGATACACCCCCTCCTTTTGTGTTTCGGTCCATGTTCTGTGGCCGAAATGTGTGGTATGAGTTGTAGCCCAGTAGTGTTGGGGTGTTCTCTGGAGCCTTGAACCAGGTTTCAGTTACTGCACAGATGTCAACATTCTCCATACTGAGGAGTGCTTTGAGCATGTGTATTTTGAGATTTAAACTCCTGGCACTGAGTAGCATAACCCTCAGTTTTTTGTTAATTGTGCTGTTTACGGAGGTGGGTTTGACTTTGGAGCCTTACCTAAAAGTGGCACTATGGGGGCAGCAAGAGCCTTAGCCAGTATTCAAAAGCCTAGGAGTAACGGGTGCAAGCCATCTCTTGTGAAGCAACACAGCTTGTCAAGCATGTCGTCCCTGGCTGACAGACACTGGATCCCCTTTGAATGACACCAGAAGCTTAGCCAGTTGTTGAAATTGATAATGGTTTCTTTATACTGAGGTATCATTCTTGGTGATGGCAGGATGCAACTCAGGGTCAGGGTCATACCATCCTGGGGGCTCTATATTAGAACACTGAAGTTATAAAACTTCGAATGTTCTAATATCAAACCCTATTCAGCGAAAGCTGAAAACATTGAACATACAGAACAGCGAATTTTTTCCTAGGGAAAAAATTTGCTGTTCCAAAACACATACACACAACACAAGCACACCAAACAAACAGCAATCCACACACATACACCTAAATTCTTACACCTAACCCTACACTAAACTAAACATACACCACTAACTATACACTTACCTCAACACAAACCCTAACCCTAAGGTCCGTTACTATCGCACACTTACCTCACCCGTGCCCTAATCCTAACTCTCCTAACCCGCCCTAACCCTCACATCCACACAATCGTACACATACCTAACCCGCACTCAACCCTAACTAACCTAACCCACACTCAATCGCACACTTACCTGAACCTGACCTGTAACTTTCCACCACAGCGCTGAAAATACCGAAGCAACAGAAACAGACAACTGAATTCTTTCCCTAGGAAATAATTTGGTTTTCTGTTGCTTCAATATTTTCAGCTTTCGCTGAATAGGGTTCGATATTAGAACATTCAAAGTTTTGAAACTTCAGTGTTCTAATATAGACCCCAGCCTGGGCTACATGATCAGAGAGCTCTTCCATGTCTCTATTCATGTAGTCCAGGGAGGTACATCTCAGGTCATTTACACCAACATGAACAATGACAGTCATATTTGTACTTGTTCTGGAGTGACCTGAGTGCTTGTGTTATGTGGTGGATTCTGGCTCCCAACAGGCAGCTAACAGTAACCTTCTGCTTGTCCATCCTAGTGAGTGGGACATCAGGGTGCTTGACTACAGAGTCACCTATTACTAGTGCGTTAGGTATGTTATTTCACCTTAAGGGCTGTGATTGTGCGGCACACTGATTTTGTGTTTTGTGTATTGTCTGGTTTGTGACGGGAGGTGCAGGTTGTTTGGGTGTCTGCTTTGGAGGTCTCTGATGCTTTTGCAGGTTTTTACTTAGAGCCTCTGAGTATGATTTTGTGTATTTATGTGTATGTTGTGCCAGTGCTGTTTTAGTAGGTCTGTTTGCAGCTGGAGATGTGGTGCAAGTGTTAACCTTCTCCTCTTGACTGTCTGTTCCAGTCTTTGGTGGAGACAGCTTTGCTTCCAGTTTGGCTGTATAATTGCATCTCTTGCATATGTTAGTGTTTTGTGGTAGGAGGAGAGAGTTGTCTGTGTATATGAGGCAGTTGTAACATTGTCTCAGGATACCCAGATTCACCAGCTGGACTGGAGAGTACACCTGAAATTGCCCTTTGGTCATGCCTGAATAGTAGGGTGAGCTGCTTAGCCGCTTGGTTGGTGAGGGGTAAAAAAAAAGCCTTGCCCTGCTGGGCAATCAGTGTCATGGTATATTAGTGCTTGCTATTAGGTCTGAGCAAGTGCTGGGCTGTAGGATGCTTTTTGAGTGCTTAGGTTGAGAGTTAGACTAGTTTCAATGAACAAAAATGAAGAGGAGACTTAGTGGAGCCAGGAATAATTTAACCATAGCTAACCAGTGCTGCCCGGTGCACAAAACCATGCAAACTTGTTTTTTATAGTAAGGAAATGAAAGAGATAGAAATTAGCCCAAAATGGCCAATAAACTACTAACTTCTGGGCTGGAACCACTCCTCCAGGGACAGATAGGTTGTGCAAAGCTCCCCTCTCTCACAGGTGAACAGAGAAACTTCCTTCTATCCAAGTAAGTTATTGGCAACTCAGAAACTAGTATCACAGTCCTGAATTCAGCACTCGCCTGAAAACTGGACTATACTAGCTTAGAAAGGTGGGAAACAAGGATTTTTTTTTTTTGAAAAGATAAGACAAAAACTGTAAAAATACACTTAAAACAGCTTTAAATGACTACAAACGATCAGAAAAGGCTATCACACTTTAGTGTGTAGCCTACAAGAGTTAAACAAATTATTTAAACAAAAAACAATTTTTTAAAAGTGCATGCAGTCAAATAAGTACACTATGTGAAAAAAACAAACTTTTAAATCACAATAAATGCTGGAAAATCTGTGTTTAGGCAAAAAGCAGTTAAGTACAGCAAGAAAGTACAGAAAACTGATACTTAATCACTCCTACATTCTTATTTTCCCTCAATATTACAATACCATTGGAGTAGAGACTTGGACATTATAATTGAGATAATGCTAGGGGCTGCTGCAGCTATTATATATCTGTAAGTGCTAGAAGCTGAAGCCAATGCTGCTGGTGCTGCTGATAATAGGCCTAGTCCAAGAAGGAGAGGAGTGGTCAGGCCCAGGGTAACTTTCCAGGTGATACACAAGCTGGAGATTGTAGAGCACTACAGGGTGGACAGGAAAATATTACAAGAACTATGTGAGCTCTGTCACTCTCAACTCAGAGCCAGAACCAACTGAGGGGAGACCCATCTCAGTGGAAGCTAAGGTTTGTGTATCCCTTAGAATGTTAGCTACAGGTACTTTTCAAAGACCAACTAGGGACTTGATGGGTGTGTCACATGCATCAGCATCCAGGATCCTTCACCAGTTCCTGGATGCTATGCTCATACATGCCAGTGATCACATATATTTCCCCCCTTCTTCTGAGGAGATGCCCAGAAATATGCAATGGCTGTACCATGTAGCGCACTACTCTGAAGTACTGGGTGCCATAGATTCCACTCATGTACTCATCAAGGCACCACCTGATGAGCAGGGTAGAATTTACATTAACTGCAAGGGATACCACTCCATCAAATGCCAAGTCATGTGCAATGCCCAGTGGACTATCTTGAATGTGCATGCTGGCAACCCAGGTAGTTATCATGACTCCCATATCTGTCATCTACTATAAGTTCACCTGCAGTCTTATATAAATCAGATTTGTGCCATGGTGTTTGCATTAAGTACTGTGTTCTGTAGTCTGTGCTGTTAGAGAGGTAGGGCTTTGGTTCTCACTCAGTAGACCATGTGTGTGTATGTGTGTGTGTGTGTGTGTGTGTGTGTGTGTGTGTGTGTGTGTGTGTGTGTGTGTGTGTGTGTGTGTGTGTGTGTGTGTGTGTGTGTGTGTGCGCGTGTGTGTGTGTGTGTCTCCAGAAAGAAGGTTTGCAGTGTTTTGGTGCTTGTACAAACATCTATTTCAAGCAGGCCTCCAACCTCTTGTCTACCACATGGCCTGCTGATGTTATCTACTATAAGATCACCTGCCGTCCTATTTAAATCAGACTTACACTGTGGCACATGCATTAAGTACTGTATTCTGCAGTCTGAGTACTTAGATAGGTAGGGTATCTATTCTCAATGCAATCAACTTGGGAGGGTGAGTCTGAGGTGTTACTGGCCATTACATAGAGTGTTTTACAGCAGCTAATGGAACACTGGTTCTATGCACATTTATCATGTCATTGTTTTTAGCCACTGTTATGAAGTGAATGCCCTGCAGTATGACTAGTTGCTGCTTTTACTTATGTAAGAAAAAGTATAGTTCAGTTTTTTGTGTTGCTTTGATTAATTCTGAAAATATTGTGCTGCTTTTTACTCTGTTGCCTATGCAATCTTATTAACAAACAAATTGTCAATTACTTCTTTTATTCTATTGCATTTGTGTTGCCCGCACTATACATTGGATTCACATTGGATGAATCCAGTTCAGTTCAAGTATTGATAAGTAAATATCATGACACACGATTTATGAGAAAACACCACTGTACTCTTATGCCTGGAGTGTAAACTAGGTCTATATATTTGACAGTAACTGTTTCTGGTCTCATTTTGAGCTTTAGCAGTGTTTCATTGTCTTGTTTGTGTACAGGGAGCTTCACTCTTTGTGGTTGTAGATACAGAAAAAACAATGCAATTATTTTCTATTACAATCACCCAGTGCTATCTAGCTAAGCAGATCTTCAACAGCTCAACATAGATGGTCAAATTTCAGTTAAACATGCAGTAATGTCACATCTTATCTCTCTGCAACAGAACTCTAGATCCCACTTTGTATAGACCTCCTACTGGACACCCCATGTATTAATACCCTTGAAATAGCACCATTCTTTTCTCATTCTCTATGCAGATACCAGGATCATACCTCATATTACAAGCTGTCAGATTCCCTCTTTTTCTTCTGCTAGCCTAGTTGACATGACTCAGTGCAGATAATCCCTCTGGCCTGTACTACGACATCATTGAAATATCATCATGGGTGGAGGTACTCTCCAGCAACCTACATAAACAGCAGAGACATCCAAAACACAAGCATGGTACCCCTAACATAAAACCCAAAGCACACAATATACATAAAAATGGAGCACCAGTATCTCACCCAGGTAGTATTTAAGACAATAGTTTTCTGTTGCAATGGTTGCCCTTATAGTTGGTTGTACAGTGAGCCATACACCCGCCCCACCCTCCAGCTTAAACAAGGAGAAATTTAAGGTCGGCTGTGTGGTACTAGTAGTTGTCACATCACACATGCAGTCAAAACTCTCCACAATAAGTCCCATTATTAATCCATCATAGTCAGTGTTGGTATGCACAACTTGAAACATATGTCTAGGGAATATATGGAGACAGACATGATTTAGCTTTCCAAATATGTGTCCCAGGCATGTATGTCATTATGTTTGACCAACATTATAAGCTCGCCTAGAATGAGACAATATAAAGAACAAATGATCTTCTGAAATTGGTTATGTGTCTGGTTTCATTCTAAAGGGTTCCAGTTCCTGTCAGTGTGGGATGACATTGTGGATAGAATATGCTGCTTGGCAAGACATGGACTTCACCTGGCACTTCTAGGCTTTTGTTTGCTGGCTAAGGTGCATGCCTCCACCATAATGCCTTTATTAAGCAGGGTCACAAAAACAGAAGTTACCATCTAAAGATATATAACTCCAAAAAAGTAACGGTCATGCTGCTAAATTGTAGGAGTTAGCATAAGAAACTGCACTCTCTGCCAGCATTTGTCCCAGTGGAAGTGGTGGACGTCTGTGCAGTCACAGAAACCTGATTCAAGGTCATAGGAAGTGGCCTGGCCTTGCAAGGCTACAATGCCTTCCACAAATTCAGATTGCAGGAGATGGATTATCTCTCTTCATTGAAGATAATTCCTCCTCTACTGGAGTTAGACAACATAAGTCTATGGAGTTATTGTAACTCCAATTTACTGTGGCTGAGAAACCCTTTAATGTTATCACCAGTTATATGTCCCCTTCCATGAACAAGAAAGGACACACAGCCTACTTATAAGTTCTTGTAACAATTAAAGCTGAACAACACAACCTAGTAAAGGATGATTTCAACTATAACAACATTGATTGTGAAACTCATATAAAGCCAAACTCACTTGCACAATAATTCTGGACATCGATAGCTCATATGCCATGGAACTAAGACTGAACCACCCCACAAGTGACTTTAATATTTTAGATCTAGTCCTCACAAACAGCATTGACCAATAAAACCCCTCATGTGTAGGGCCTGTACTGTTTCGATCCAACCATAAAGCAGTTTTTTTAGAATTTGCAATAGGTACAGAATTTAAAAATGAGAGGTCAGCTGAAAATGCATCTTCAAGGTAACTACACCATCCTAAGGGAAGGTATAATCTCCTTCCAAACTACAGTTTCCACAGAGGACCTTGACAGCTATAGTAAGGTATACCCTGATGCCCTGTATAAACATCTACACAAAAATGTATAGACACAGATGTACCTGATTGGATCAAAGAAAGATTTGAATGAAAATAATAGCCATGCTGATGGATGTCTGACATTACATGATTATATAGAAGAAAACAAAGCTGATGTCTACAAATACAAAAGTGCAAATCTCAAACTGGAAGCTAAACATCCCCAGCCTAAACAAGACAATAAGAAATCTTGTAAAATCCTCACAGAGCAGCTATGGGAAATATGTCAAAACTATAGCCAAATATATCTATAAGGCTTTCCTCTGCTACATCTGCAACATCAAAGGTATAAGTCAGATGTGTGCTGAATTAATTGTGGATGGTGTTGCACACACTGAACCAGTGTAAATTGAAAACCTGCTAGCAGACACGCTTGGATAAAAATTATCCACCCATCCACCCCCAAGCTTACCACAACATGTCTTCAACATCAGCTCCGACCACCCTCTACAAAGATCAAGTATTCACTAAGACTAGGACTATAGCCTCCATGGGACCAGATGGCATTCCTGCATGCCTTCATAATTAGTGAACTACTGTACTAGGCACCCTATTCAATCACAGTCTGAGCAGTGCCTTTATCCACACAGATTTGAAATCAGTGGCCTATTTTCCCCTACATAAGGGTGGATCAGCAACATACATGTGTACTTATAGCCCCTTAAGTTTCACAAGCCTCAACGATAGATGATGGAATGGATTTTCATGGATGTCAGATAAGAAAAGAATTGACATCCAAACATTACATTTGTTCCAGCATGGTTTTCTCTGGGGAAGGATGTGCATGCTAAAACATTTGGTATTCAATAATGTGACCAGAGACATAGCATGTGTTCACAGCATTGACCTTGTCTATCTTGCCTTGGCCAAGGCCTTCCACACAATCCCAGATTTGTGCATCAGTGAGAGGTGAAGCCAGCTGAATATCAACTGCTATGTTCTCTGGTGGGTTGCAAACTGGCTCACAAACACTCATTGAAAGTGGGAGAATTCACCTCTAGCAATAGAACTGTCACCCATAGGTTACCAAAAGTGTAACTGCTGTGTCCATTCATGTTCGCCATGTACTTCTCAAAAGTCCAGACCAAAACAGATTGCCTGTGGCTAGCCAAGTCTGTGGTTGAAGGACACTTAGGTATTATCATTGTATCCTCTAACAATGTGAATGCAACTCTAAAGGGGTTTACACAGAATAATGACTGATGACAATTCTGTGCTGTTAAATGACCTTCATATAAATGCATCATCATTTCCTTTGGTATTAACAATGTTCCAGCTTATTATGACATTAACCCTAAGTACCCTAATTACCAAATGATATCACTGTACATATATATTTTGTATTGTGTTGTCCTTTTATTATTTATTAAATGTATTTAAACCTTTCATTGTGGCTAATATTTGTGAGAGATATTTAAATTCTGAGAGTACTTGCATATTTATTTGGTGACATTGTTTAGGTCACTCCTAATAGTCTTGCTCTTGGTCAAACTAACTTTTGTATTAACAGTAACATTACACAGTAAGATTGGACACCCTTTGTTAAGGGCCTTAAAGTAGCTGATAAAGAGTTGGCTGGTGGCAGTGATAACTACCTTATAGTCTGGGCTGAAGGGGGCATAGCTAATAAACCTATGCCAGCCTTTCCCAGGTATGTGTGTGTGTATAAATCAAACTGCAAAGTGTGTGTGTGTGTGTGTGTGTGTGTGTGTGTGTGTGTGTGTGTGTGTGTGTGTGTGTGTGTGTGTGTGTGTGTGTGTGTGTGTCAGCTACTTGGGCAGGGACACAAGGTGCTGGAGGTCTTGGCTTGGCCACTCAGCTGAAATCTCACCTCTATAGCTGTACCAGTGGGGTGTCTTATTGAGGTTTGGATAAAGAGGGAGAAACCAGCACCAGACAGACTGTGATCTCTGCGTGATCTTAAGTGAAATTGCACTTGATGCAGAGAGCTTCATCTGGAAATACTGTGTGTACTTGTCATCCTCCCAATGTATGTCTCCCACTGGTGCTAGTGCTGAGAATTGAGGATCCTTGATTACTGGGCCAGAGGTGGTGTGTCACATCACTAATGCTCAAAATGGTTTCTAGAAAGATCACAACAATATTACTAGCCATATTTACAGTAGCATGCAATGGGGGCAGTATTGATAAAGGGGTTTTCATTGATATCAAAACAGCTTTTGAGGGAGACAATCACAAGCTTCTTTGAAAATTACAGCATTAGTTATTCTTACTAATCTGACTTATTTGTTCTTCATCTGCCACTCTAATTGGACATTGAATGTTTTAAATAATGATCAATAATCTGATACAAGGATACTGTCTGCTGGTTTCCTAAAGGACTCCATTATTGGCTCAGTACTGTTCTCTCTCTTTTAATTATATCACCAACTATATCCCCTCAGATTTCTTGTCTTTAATAAGATGTTTAATTTTTAAATAATGATCAACTGTCTTTGCTGGTGTCCTTATGCCTAATAGTTACTAGTTCTATCATTAAAAATTTATATGCAATGTATTATCCATAAATTTAGTTTCCCAAATTTATATCTGTAATGTGTACTCTTGAAAATTTTTGAATTGCATTTACTTTCAAGACTGCATAACCTTAAATTCTGTTTATTTTCAACATCTTTAAACTTTCTTTATATTCAATGCAAATGGGTTATGCCTTTGGCCTAAGTTATGGTTGAAAGGGTCCTAAGACCAACCCAACTACCTGGTTAACAAATGTAAATAAAAATAAATAAAAGTAAACAAAAATGTTATTTTTCTTAACTGTGAAAATGATTCCAGAAGTTGTTTAGATGGCCACCTTTATAGTTACTATTTTGTTACTTTTTTGTAATTGTGTCTACTCTAAAAGATTGTTGCAAACAGTTTATAATGTTTTCTACACCGGGATGGTTATTTTATTTTTTTTTTTTTGTATTTTGTTATATATTTTCATATTATCATATTTCTTTGTTGATGAAACATTTTTGACAAAAGTTATTACTGGTAAATCATACGTACTACATATCCTACCAGGAACTCCAGAGATGAGCAAACCTTACAGGATATAGAGACACTGCTATCATTGTCTTAACAGCATTGCATTGCATTAAAAAACATAAAACACAGAGGTCTGTTTCACCAATATGAGTTAAGTAAGAAGTTAACATGCATATCATAATGCATTTATAAAATAAACACCACTAAACCCAAAGAGACTGGTGTAATGAATAAGAAGAGATTAACTATAACATGAACCCACTGGGGTCATGACTGTGTTACAGATATCAGCATACAGAATGATGGTTGATTTTTTAATGATTTTTATTGATGTGTTCCTAAAATAAATAATACCATACACAAGCATTCCAACTCAGGCATCTATCTCACCTTACAATTTTTCAGTGCGAAGGTACTAATATACATGTGCATTTCAGCAATTGCACCCCTTACCTCAACAACTCATTCTATTCCAACATGTCAGTTCTCATTTAGCCTTTTTATATAATGCCTTGGTGGTCTTCTTTCTTTACTTCATCTCATGTCTGCACTTGCTGTTCTTATCTTGCTGACTATTATTCCCACTTGTGATTTGTTTTCTTAACCTTTTTCATAAGGGTGTCTTCCCATTTGTTCTCACTGCCCTCCCCATTGCCTTTCTTATTGCAGACCATGTTGTTCTACTACTATCCTCCATGTATTTCATCTCTTTCCTCCCCCACCCTTTATTTTTAGTTGTCTTTTTCACCTTGACAAGTGTACATATTTATTATCTTAAAATGTTCTTCTCATTTCGTTTCTTACCTTCCACTGCTTGGAATGTATTCTTTTTACTCCTTCTCCTCCCCACGTGGGATTTGCTTAATAATATCAGTAATCATCCTGTCTTGGTTAAAGATGGTTTCCGTGTTATTCCTGTATCGTCACATCCCAAAGTTCTTTTTTCATTCATATTTCAAGAACATGTGAATTTAGCCCACACTCCCCACTGTATATTTCCTGCATTTGTTATCCTTCTTTTTTCCTTCCTTCCATACTGCCTTTTCTTTATAGAGAAATTAGTAGACTTACCTAGGTTTTAGTCCTTGGGCAGTCCTTGCTGCCACAGTTCTGCTGACATTTCTAGCACTTCATCTACTCATCGTTTCTCTCTTTTTTTCCTAATATGTTTCTTATTTCTCTTTTCCAACTCTCCTATTAGATCACTTTGATTCTTCCTTTACCTATTTACCTCTCCATTTTTCTATCGTTTTGCCATTTTCCTGATCTACCACAGACTATATTTTGCCATGATTTACAGACTGTCTTAAAGATCAGTCATTTCAGGTTAAAGTTAAGCCACAATTTTCAGCTACAGGAATTTTAATTTCAAGAGTTTCACAAAGGCCACCACTAGTATGAGCTCTATTTACCCACAGTTAAAAAAAAACTTATACTGAGTATTAAGGGAATTATGTATACCAATAATCTGGTATTACTAAAGTATGCAAATTCTGAGTTGTGGGTATAGAATTAACTTTATGAAGATTTCCATCACTTGTGAAATTGGTTTGACATGAGTAATTTAATTGTAAAGTCCAATAAAATCTAAATACTGTTATTTGGCATTTTCCAAGTATTAGACAATGCCAGTTCTTTTACCCTACATATTACATTTAATGCTTCCATTAAATTTGTAATCATATGAAATGCTTTGGGTTATGGGTCATTCTACAATATTCATTTCAGTATAATATTATGGATGCCACACTTAATATCCTTAAAGAGATGAAATAGTAACTTGAGTCATAACAACCAAAGCTAGAATTTGCATTGCCAAACATCTAATCGCTTTATAAGTGGACTTCCCGTCATGACTTCTAGCTTTGAAATCCTGCTAAATTATGTTAGATGACACTAAATGGCTTTGGCTATCTAATTAAAACAGTAAATCAAGGAGAACACCAATTACTCTTGCTTTCTAAAGTTGTTTGGTTTTCTGTCATAGAAAGAATAATCTGTTTAGTAACAGCTACAGTCCTTTACTTTTAGAGTTGCAGTCAGTGTCTATGTTTTAGAAGCAGTCTAAACCTTCATATCTCATTGAATTCAGTTGGGTAACAAAAGCAAGGCACTGTTTGGATTGTGCTACTGTATCATAACAGCAGAAAGCCATCTCAGTAAAACAGCATCAAATTCACTTTCTTAAATTTTAATTCTATACCAGATTTCTGAGCTACCTTACCAATATCTCAGCCACTGTTTCAGTGGGTACAGTTTCTGTTTATATTCCAAATTTGCAGGCTCAAGACTACTGCTATATTTTTTTTTATTCATTTGAAGCTTCTAATGCTAACTTCTACTGTATTAGTACAATTTACAACTGCAGTAATTACAATATTATAGCCAAATTATTCTCAGAAAGTTTGAGTACTTAGTGGCAACTCATATTACATAAGGTATTCATCTTGTGCACAACTTCCAGTTGCTGTCATTTAAACAGTGACGTCATGCGTATGACAATGTTAACATTTAAAATTTACTTATGAGTCACTTATACATGCAGACGTGCGGGGCCATGTGCGAGCAAGAGTGTGTGTGTGTGTGTGTGTGTGTGTGTGTGTGTGTGTGTGTGTGTGTGTGTGTGTGTGTGTGTGTGTGTGTGTGTGTAAATACACAACTTTTTGTATAGACAACAGGAAAAGAAAAAGTGGTACTTATCAAAGCTGCTGACTGAGAATCCTAAAAAATCAGGAGAAAATAACCATGCAATGTAGACAAGCTCAGCTGAGATGTCAGAGTAGTCAAGCAATTATAACTTGTTTACAAATCAAAACTGCTTTATTGAAAAACAAATAGATGAGCACTTTTGCCCTCATACATGCTCTAAATCTAAATCCAATTTACATGACATGCAATATTTATCTGGTTTAACACAGAGATCACTGTTAATTAATTTGAGCTGAGGTCATACATGTATGTCATAGGCTGTTCATCCAGGTTGCAATAGGATAAGTCTCATCCTTCATACCTGTTCTGCATATCTACTCCAACTGGCAGCTTATAGGTTACAGCTTATGTGCTGTATTCCTATCCTATGTGGCTAGTACCTAATTGATGCAAACACTTTATATAAATCTTGTCCCTGGCTATGTATGACTATTAGTGCATCACTGTATCTGTGATGTGATTAAGTAGATGCTATTTGCCCTGTTTAGATGGGACAATAAGTACTAAAAATATGTCCCAATTAAACTCTTAAAGTATATACCGTAGTAATCATAACTGCAGTTAGTCAGGATAATATGGCTAAACATGTGACTGGGAGCACCTAACTTTAATCTTTTATGTCAAGAGCATACCACCCTTTCCATGACAGAATGAACTCAACTTTCTACTGATATATCGATTATAAGTGTGTTAATAGAGATAAGAAAGGGGTCTGTATGTGCTAGAGCTATGATAAACTGCAGCATTCTATGACAGTAAAGCAAGCAGGCCTAAATGAGGAAAGAGACTTTTGTCTCAGTTTGTTCCATCTAAATGCTGTCAAAACAGGTACAATGTCCCGGTCCCCTTCAATAAACACTCATCACGCCAAATGACATTTGATGACCTTTATTAAGATTTCATAAACATAATTTTATTTAAAATATTAGTTGCCCAATAATCACAGTATAAACATCCATATAACTGTTAACTAGGGCAGCATGACCCTGCTTACCCTGACCAAATAAGCAGAGTCCTTCCCCCGCTCACTTATTTCAGTTATCAGAGTCCCACCACTTGCTGTCACTATCCACTTACTGAATTAACCATCCAACCAAATAAGCAGTGTCCTTACCTCTGCTCGTTTATTTTTATATCAAGCAGCATCCAACCCCTCCCTTGCATTTCCCAACTCTTTAAAATGAACATTCAACACCAGAGGGGGAACAGGAGAGGGAGAATGCTGCCCCTCTTCTCTGCCTCCCAAACTTATAACAACCACACAATCCCCAAAAAAACATGGAGGGAGGGTGGGTAGCAAGTTCATGCCAAAATATGATTCCTTACCCAGTTGCAATCTCATAAAACACATTAAGCACCTCGCTGCACTTACCTCATTTCCTTCCAATAATCCTACTTTCACCATTTAACCCCCCCCCCCCAACTAGCTTTCTTCCCCTATCCTCTTAATTCCTATTACTACTTCTACCTTGATCCCAACCTGAAGAAGTCCCTGGAAAAATTGGTTTGTTACTAAACCTCATTTGTCCCGGTCCGCTTCAATAACTCATCACATCAAATGACATTTGATGACCTTTATTAAGATTTCATAAACATAATTTTAGTTAAAATATTAGTTGGCCAATAATGATAGTATAAACATCCATATAACTGTTAACTAGGGCATCCTTCCCCCTCTCACTTATTTTACTTATCAAGCAGTGTCCCACCACTCTCTTTCATTATCTACTTATTGAATTACAAATCCAACCAAATAAGCAGCATCCTTACCTCCACTCATTTACTTTTACTTATCAAACAGCGTCCAACCGCTCACTTGCATTTCCCAACTCAGTGAAATGAACATCCAACACCAGAGGGGAAACAGAAGAGGGACAAGCCTGCCCCTCTTCTCAGCCCACCAGCCTTATCAGGTTGTTCCCTCTCCTTCATACCAAAAACTTCCAAACATACCTAACCATACATTAAAAGGTCAAAGCCAAACATCATTCAGTGTGCTCCATCCTCTCCAAACCAAACTGAATCCCTGCCACCAACCTTCTAAAGCCCTGTCATATAAATACTCCAAGCCTCCAGTTGCCTAAACCATCAAAATTAAACAGATGATCCCTCACCAACACCAAAGTGATACCGATACCCTTGAAGAATCTCTGTAAAAACATATCCTCACTTATCCTACTACAAGTGGTAACTTTGCAAATCATTTCCAAGCCATACCTGCTAAATATACCACTAAAACACTAAAATTTCAAGCACCATCCAAAACAAAGCAAGCCCCAACTGCAAGCCAGCCTACCTGAACTGCAACAACCTTTGCCACCCAAAGGATATAATAATGACCAAAATGAGATTTATTTTTCTAAAATGTCAATTTAAAAGCAATCCCACCACTATACGCTCTTATAAGGCAAAACATTTAATGACGAGAATAGCATTTACTGCATGAAGTACCTTCTTTAATGACTTCAGTATGTCCATGAAGCCAGTACCCCCAACTTGTAATCTAATGAACCTCCATTTCCCTACACCAACCCTTGCTGCAAAACTTAACTTGTCCATAGTCCAATCTACTAATCTTCACACTAACAAACCTACCCCAACCCTTCAAGCATAAATACCACTAACCAAGATTTAGTAAAGTCAAATAACCCTATGACATGCTCAACTATACTACAAAAAATTAAACCCAACTCAATCCGACCTGATCCTGCGATTTCATCCCTCGTGTTTTTTTTTTTTTTTTGTTTGTTTGATTTTTTAATCACATTACCTTTACATCTGGTAAATCAAACCATGGCCTGCATCCACTAGCAACCCCAGAAGCACAGTGCCTTGCCTAGACCTTGAAAGTTCTGCTTAACAGCATAAAACCTTTCCTCACATATCCCTAACACACAAATAAAAGGGGGATCCAGACAACATGTCTATGCTTGCCCACCTGCTGCTGCCAAAACCAATAAATAACAGTGCTAAACTCAAGTAGCACAGACCCATCTGCTTACCCTTGCCACAGGAAAATCAAAGCCAGCTACCATACCACAAAAAACTGACCCAACATCACCTTGCTGTGACTCCCCCCACCTGAGGACACCCTCAACCTCCCCATAAACAATCCCCAAACCCACTCTATCCTGCCCCTGACATCCTCATTATCACCTACTCCCAACTGCACCCAAACCACAACTCTGACTTGCCTTAATGATCAACTAATAAAGCAGGGTTACCTGTGACCTCACTTTGCACAGTCCAGCGACTGACACATCCACCCCAACAGAATCCATCACCTTTCAAATCCACTTCCTTCAACCTATCAACTGATGCCCAGTCTGTGTTCCCCTTCTGTGACCACATTGCGCACCACTCCGGCAGCTAGTACATCCATCCCAGCAGGATATATCACCTTCCAAGTCTACCAACTGATAACTCTGCACTTCCCCACCTGCAAAAGAAAAGAAAATTACAAATCTTCTGTGCATCCATGAACCAACACTTCTTAATGACAACCTTAAATGCTGTCACAGGCCTATTCTGCTCATCAGTCTCTTAGCTGCTACCATGCCCCGCATCCCCTATCCTCAATAACCTGGCACCACCGTATTTCTCAGGAAATCCTTCAAAGGCGAACTATCCACTTGAGTGAGTACTGCTAACTACTGCGATAAGGCAGAACTTAACTATCCAGATACCTGGGTGACCTTGTAATCATGTACAAAAAATATTACAGAACTCTATAGGTCAGTTTAACTTATTTTTAAAAACAGTCTTGGGAGCATTTCTGCAAGCAAGCACTACCAAAATGTCCCCACAAAATCCCCTAACCAAATTTAAAGTTTAAGCAAACCTACCTATTCATCTGTTAGAAATTGTGACTTATTTTTTCTTTCTCTTCTTACAAGCATCTCTAACAACAACATGCAAAGCACAGTGAAACTTAAGATGCCTAAACGTAATGCTTAAAAATAAAATACCTCCATACATACCTAAACCTCTCAAGTGTACCTTATTTCGAGGAACGTTCCTCATTCATAAGAAGTTCCTATTCCTCAAGGTACCATAAGGAAAGAGACTGCCACTTGAAAGTTCCATACTGAAAGAGTCCATTATACATAACATATTAGCAATTTAACTGAATCAGTAGCCAGTAGAATTGAATCATATAATTTCATTAAAAAGCCTTCTCCGTAAGTAAAATTATTACACTTAACCTTCCTATGAGTTTCCTAGTTAGAATCGTTAGTGAGCAACCCTTTACCTCTTTGTTCGACATGTTGCAAGGCAACATTCCACATTCTGAAAATGGAAGGTTGAAAACCATGAACATACCCCTAAAGCATTTTGACCAGTCAAGCTGCCACATACAAATTTGGACACAATCAGAGTGATATGACCATAGGCAAAGCCTACAACACGTGGCATTCCCAGGTCATCTCCCATCCAAGTACTAACCAGCCCCCCCCCCCCGGCTTCAGAGATCAAAACAAACACACCCCCAACTTTAAGATCAATGTTAAAATGAGACCCTATCTATGCTTTCCTGGTAACACTTGCCTTCCCTTCAACCTCTCAGAAAAGTGAAGGAAAATGAAAAAGTGCTCCATCCCTTTCATAGGTTCATTTCAGGTTAAGTATCTTGCAGGGTCACTATTAAAAGTATTATGCTTACCCATTCAGCACCTCCATACATACAGGCTCTACAACCCCCAATGACCCATGACCCAGATGGTAATCAAAACCTTTTTATCTTGTGCGTATGAAGTAAACACATTATCACTATGCTTACTCCTTATCATCTGTATTAAGACAGCTGCCAAGTCTGTGGACTCGTCGAGGACCTTCACAAGTCTGAAGAATGGCCTAAATTATGAGAAAATCTGTCCAGTCTGCCATCTCTGGGCAGTAGTAAAATCTGGTTACTGCCAATAACCATAAAAGTGCATGTGAGCCATACCAATCCCTACTTTCTGGCAGTGCATGTGATGGCATCCACATGAAAGGAAAATTTTACCTCACAGTAACCCCTCCCATGACATTACCAAACTTAACAGGTTTCCAATGAGAAGCATGCCCTATTAGTGGCATTTGCCGCCCTGGAAAAGCCACCCTCCTCACTCAACCACTCATTCTCACAAACAACAAAACACATGCAGACCTCTCTTGTAGTGCATCCCTTTACTTACCTCATCAACTCTTTGAAAAGGCACCCTACTTAGCATTATCTGCATCTAATAAAGTCAATGCAGGAGATGTTTGCTAAAAACTAATCCCCACCCCCGACAAACTGCCTGCCCACCCCACTGTCGAGACACAAACACTGACCTAACCTTAAGAGCAATGTCAAAATTGAGATCCTAAAATGAAATACACCATCCCTTTGACAGCTAACCTGGCACAGATGATATTAAAAGTATTGTGTTTACCAATTCAGCCCTTTCACCTATACAAGCTCCGTGACCCCCAATGATCCCCAAAGAAAGATGAGAATCAAACCCTTTACCTTGTGTCTGTGAGGCAAACACATCATCACTATGTCCCCCTTTAATATGTACTTTAAGTTAGCTGTCAAATAACCAGTATTACATTAATCTGAATTCTCTGAAGGTTGTGAAGTCAACTCAAATGTCAGCCATCACTCTCCAACCTCAAACTCCAATGGTCTGCCCCTAACTCATCAGAGAATTACAATTTTATAAAAAAAATTGACTTAAACATTGCTCTTACACCCCAGATGTCAAAAGCCTGCCATCATCCCCAACTGCAATCTTCATTGATCAACCACCAACCTCCTGACAAATAATTTCACGAAATGGACCCCCCCCCATAAGAAGAAGCCAACACCCCCCATGCAAAAGAAACAACTCCAAGATGGAAGGACCAACAATCCCAAAGCAACCCCCCCCCCAAACCAGCAACACCAGACAGTGGACACTAGTAACCTAATCCCACTCCCCCTATTTTGTCCTCTACCTCTTCCTTCTTTCTTCAAAGCTACCAATGTCATCCACCCCACAGGACTCGACTGCACACTCGCCACAGCAAAGAATCCAAACCCTAATATGACATACTGCTCAAAATAGTTTGTTAGGTATTCCAAACACACACAACTAAAATCCACAACAACACTGTCACTGCAAAACACCAAATCACATTGATCCCACTCCATTTAAATAAATATGTTCCCAAATCAACACAATGTAGCATACAACTGATAAACATGATCTCCCAGTGAACTAAATCATCTCCATATGAAGCAAATAACTCCAAAAAGTAAATGTAGAGGAAGCAAACCCAGCTGAGAGTCAAAATGTTTATCAAAATGTTTATCATTTCATTTTCATGTCCCTTTACAGACGCTTCATCAGACTTCAGAATAACAACACATAACACATCAGATTCAATACCATCCTATTATTCATTCAGTGATACAAAGCAAGCTCCTAAATATGATCTAGCTATTCATATCATGTGGCCTTTCTTTAATTCCTAAAATAAACATGATGCAAACACAAGCACATTCAAATAATAGATGTAGAAGTCCTTCATTACATAGTGACATATCTTAAAACATTAAGACGCACTTATAGTTCCTTTTTTTTTCTTTAATAAACTAATAAAGGAACTTAAAGTGCTTTATATCTCCTTAAGGCGTTGGTACCGAAAATGAATTTCTTTTTATGTAACCAAAGTCTTTCTCCACACATCCTGCCTCGAGCGTGCCAATATGGACAGCGAGAAGCATACTCCTATGCCACCCCCCAACCACAAGTTGTACCACAAGCATGCGTGACGAACGGCCACCACTCCAGGGCACCACAAAACCAGCAAAAAAGGACCCATGAAGGAATAAGCTACTACAACCAGAAGGTGCCCTTTGTACAACATTGCAGGTCATAAAGCTACCTTTGTTTACAAATTCTGGTAACTTGACATGTTTTGCCTACATTTATGAAGGTCTCGCTATTATTTTGAAGCCATGGATAAAACAATTGTTGATGTTAATTCTTTATTTACATGTTTTCCGCAACTGAAGCTACTACCCTGCTCACCTCTCCCATTACACCACCATAGATGCAACAGTGACTCTTCACACAAACTTCTGTATGAAACCAAAACCTGCAGGCATTTCCCCAACAATGAAAGACCATAGTGAAGATTGCTGTCATGCGGTCCTACCACAAGGTAATGAACCACAAGCAAGCAAAACCCAAGGCCACTGAAACTGATGTAAGTCAGGAAACAAAAAATAAACTTAGGAGTCTAAAGCACTTTCACCTAACTGTCAATAAGTAGGTGAGGCTTCAAAATATCAGAGTAGAACAGTTCCAATGGCATTAAGTACATTCATATGGTTAACTCCACTAAACAATAAACATGTACATGACCAACATGATTACAAGACCAGAAAAAAAAATCAACAGATTTAGCAACATTAAACATTAAGTTCATGTAAACCAGTATTTGGTATAACTTAATGCAGTAAAGTTTTAATATTTACTCTTACTAGAAATAATATTCCTGACAAATGCATTGGAATTAGAAATGAGAGAACTGTATTTTAGAAGGCAGTGTTACATATACATTTAAAAGTGCTTCTAAGCTCATGATGTTAACTTACCTAATTTTTTCTAATATGGTCCTGTAGTAGTCAAACAATGTCAATATAATGCTAATTAAAAATACCACGGAGGAATATATATATATATATATATATATACACACACAAAAAATACACCTGGGTGCCAGTAAACATTTAGGTGAATTTGCCACTCTAGTTCCTTTTTCTCAAGTATAGCTCCTGTGTTGCCTTCAGGTGGGTCAGTTGTTATTTTCTCCACTATGTAGAACACAGGTTTCTCAAAGTTTCTGCAGCACAGAGCATGTCTGGTTAGTGAATTATTAAGAACTTTTAGTTTAGTAGTCCTTACCTTTACGGCATTGATGGTCTTGCCAATGTAGAATGCTCTACATGTTACCCAGCTGTCCCTGTATAATACAAACTTGCTTTAGCAGTCATCTGTCTCTGTGCTATAATATCTCTTTTTTGAGTTTGGACAATAAAAAATATTTCTCTTACTTGTATAGGTCACAGCATCTGCATACTGGAGGCATGCAGGGAAAGGTGCCAGCATTTGACTCCATAGTTTGCAAAGCATGTCCTTCTACCCAGATCCTAATATTTTGCCTTTACAATAGATGAAAGTAAGCTCAGGGCCAAGCATCTTATTAATGAACTGGTTTCCATGGATGATGCTCCAGTTTTCATGCATGGTACATTTTAATTGCAAAGAATCCTTTGAAAATGTGAGAATCTTTTATGTTTCTGCCATTTTTAATTTCTCCAAGTCTTTTGGGTTTCTAATACCATGATGAGAATGGACCCCATTCCTAAGTCAAAGTACGATTAAAGTTCATGAAATTAGTATTGTTTCACTCTTTGAGGTTAGCCAAAAGTGCTCTTAGCAGCACCTGCAATGTGCCCAGTAATGACTCCTTCTGCAATTCGTACGGTGTTACATGAAATGGTAACATATCTAAATACGATTGTAAATTCTTTTTTATAAGACCAGTTGCTCCTACTGCTATTGGAACTGTCTGGGTATCTTTCTTCCACATGGCTCTCATTTCTGCCTGCAGATCGAGGTATTTTATGACTTTGTGTCTCTCTGTATGCAAGACACTGTAGTCACTAGGTGTGGCAATTTCAATGATCAATGCTACTTTTGTCTTCTTTTCTTTGACCACTATATCCGGTTTTCTAGCATCTATCTTTTGGACTGTTGGTATTGGGTGATCCCATGTGATGTAAACTTCATCATTTTCTATGATTCTCTGTGGCCCATGTTTCCAGTATTTTTCAGCCACTTTGATAACATAATGTTTGCACAATCTCCAGTGTAACAATCTTGCCACATTATTATGCCTTTCAGTATACAGTCTCTCTGCCATTAGAAAGTCGTAACCAGTGCATGACTGTTTCCAATTTGGTTCCACAAAATCTACATATGTCTGTTTCTCCCACATGTTCAATGGACTTAGTAAACCAGAATGTACGTAGCCCACTATCTTGGGCTGCCAGTATTAACCTTTCATTTTTTATGTGAATTCACCTCTCCTTAACCATTCCTGCATTCGTTCTTGATCAACAAGAGGCTTTTCCAGAAGTTTTCTATACTTGCAACTATATTTATGTTTTTTTCACATTTCTTGCCTTCTCACCTGGTCCTTCACCTTATATTATTTCTTTTGTGTTTTACCACTTTCAGTTGCTACCTAGTTTTTATCCATTTCTGGTTTGATTTCCATTCCTGCTTAACGTTGATATGCTTCTGCTAAATTAAGCAGAAATGTAATCTTAGATTTATTCTCCTCATGTTTCAAAACTTTCACCACATTTGGATCTTGTGAGGTCAGTAGATATGTGTGGAGTTATGTTTCTCTATATAAGTATCACTATGTGCACTCATATTAATTTGTCATATTTGTGGGGTATTGTATAGAGTTGGGTTGTTGTTCTGTTTATTGGTTGAAATGGGACTGAGTGTGCCTTTTATCAGGTTGTCACAGTGCCCCATTTCACAAAAGTCACTTTGTAGTTTGTTCAGGTTATGTAGAAACCATATAATTTCCCCAGCCACACAAGCTATCCTCATCTCTTGTGACTATAACATTTTTGTTTGTGATCGTGGGGTGCATACTGTTTGGATGCAGCAACAGGTTGACCCATGTGGGTTTTCTAAACAGGTCATTATTTAACACAGTATGACTTTCGGTTTTGTAAATGATGAGATCCAGAAATTTCTACCTTTTCAAAGCTGCAGTGGTTAATGAAATGCAGGAAGTCTGGTGACTTTTCAATGTGGTTAAAGAATTTCTTAAATTTTTCTACTGAGCTGTTCCATGAGATGAAAGTCTCATTAATAAATTTATAACAGCAGTTCATACATGGGAAATACTCAGAGTTGTAGACAGTATTTTCTTCCCACTTGGCTAAGGCTATGCTTGCCTATCTTGGAGGCATTGCTGCTCTCCTGGCTATTCTCCTTGTTTGTTTGCACCATCTCTGGTTATTTAACTGTTCTGCCCCTTGATAGCTTCACTTAATTAGATCATATCACACTTTAACCTTCTATGAAAGCTTGCAACAACTACTTTCTATACTCTTAATCAATTTGTGCTTTCTGCACTAGCCACTGATGAATGTAACCAAATGACTGCACAAAATGTTCTTTCAACTGTATTGTTTATTGTAACATACTGTGCTCCTCATAGTATATTTACTTTTTGCTCCTTTCTTGGCCTTGAAACTGTACCTTATTAACTTTTTAACTCTGTACTGTACTTTATTAACATGTATATTGTATTTCTTGCATTTGCTGTATTAATCTTTGTGGAGCTTTTCTCCCCGGGCCTCCTCTGAAATGGGATCCATGCCCAGTCGGACTTTCCTGGTAAACAAATGTAAAACAAATAAATAAATAAATAAAATGAAAGTAGGTGTTTTCGAGTACTGTAGCCAGAAGCTCACTATTGCCTGGGGGGTGGGGGGTGGAAGTTCTAATGCCTGTGAATTCTTTAACTGCTTTAATGCAGTACTCATGCGGAAGCACTGTGCAAAGTGATTCCAAGTCAGTGGTGACAAGTACCGGGTCTGGCTTGATCCTTATTTCTTTAACCTTTTTTTGAAGTAGTCCTGTGATGATCTCCTTTCTTTTGATTGGAGGAGACTGCTCTGGAAGCCAAAGGAAAATCCTGCTCAATGTGGCACATTACTAGGTGACTTTTGTTCTGGAAGTTAGTATTTCTGTCACAAGTAGTATCAGTAATTTGGTTGTCAGTCCCAAAAACACCAGTGCTGTTTATAGCCCAGTCACTACAATGTTTGGATATTCCAAAGAGGCCAGGGTTTCTGACTCTAGCAGGTTGATCATAAAGGTCTGTTTCCGCCTTTTTTCCATCTTTGCTATTCCTACAATTGTCGTTTTCATCTGTTATAGGTTCATAGGTGAATAATAGGCTAACTGCCCCAAAGGGACATTTTAAGCCTACTCAATAACTTGAGCTCAGAATAAGATCCTGAACCTTGTCATTATAAGGTGAAGATCTTAACCATTATGCCAGATTCATTGCTGGTAAGGTGAAAACCTTAAACATTATGCCAAATCCACCCCACTTTCCTTTTTAAATGTCCATTCAGTGTTTGCTATAAAAACCTGCAGAATATTTTATCTTTTGCTCTCTACTTGTAGTCTGAGCCTGTTTTGTCTACAAGTTGCATGTCATGGGTGAAACACATTAGTTCAGCTCACTTACTCGTTTAATAAGTACGTTAAAAAAATAAACACAGGGTCATCATCTGAACTATCAACTGCATACTACATCATTTATTGGAAGCTTAGTAAATAATTGTTAATACAGAGTTAGAAAGATAGCATCATGTTGATCGAGGACCATCTGATACAACCATGCTATAGATATGGAGTTTAGTTTTCAGCAATATTTCAGGTTAGTTTTCCTGAAAATTCCAACTGCTTAATGCATTTGAAGTGACACTTCCCACTGCAAGACTAGTGCTGTCACCCTGCCAGCAGCCCACCATAATACAAAGTACAGTTATTCCAAAGGAAAATAATGTGGACAGCTTTAGCAGCAAATAAATGTCCGTTAGAATTTGTTGTCAATATGCATTTGCTAGTGCTGTTGCTTGCATGAATTGAGGGTATATAAGATTCTGACACAATGAGATGATGACTCTTTTCCTTCAAGTACCATCTCTGAGTAAAGCTGTAGTGCTGATTGATACAGTACCCATCTACAAGATAAAAGCTACCAATCAATATGTTGCATCCATTCTTTTCTAAGCATGCAGCAAGTATGATAGTGCTTTTATTTACTAGAATTTTTATTTTTTTATTTTATTTTATTTTTGATAGTGCTTTTATGATGACACAATTCGTCCTCTACATAAATATGTAACACACTAGTGTCTTGCATCATGTTTGCTAGCAAAATCAGTGCTTTTAACTAGAGTTTCTTTCCATCTACAGTGGTTTGTCTTTTTATGGTCATTCCTTTTAAACTCACTAATGTTTTTATTTTCCTTCCTTTCTATTTTCAGTGTGGAGTATGGTGTGCATGGACTCCCTCCTCTGGTTCAATATTTAGGTTCATAGCCTAGAATGAACCTATGAACCTATCTGCCCAAGGGCATTTATAAGCCTAGCCCATAGTTATGTGGCTTTCGCCACCCCTTTAGTTTGAAGAAGACTATGCCTATTATTTTGCTGTGCCTCTGTCAAGCAGTGACACTGAAGTAATCCCTGGGGTATATCTGCGATCTCCCATCCATTGGTCAAGATTCCTCTTGAACAAGGCCAGCGAGGTGCTCTGCCTCACATGTACCAGGATTTTGTTCCACAGCATAGGGAGTCTCTGGGTGACGAATCTGTCCCTCCAGCACGTTCTATTAATAACCGTGTCAAGGTTTAAGTCTCCCGCCCTTGTGGTTCTGAGGGATCTAGATTTTTTGAGGTGAAGCATATTCATCAAATCTGGGTTTGACATGGTCTTATATGTCAGGCACAGGTCACCTCTGAGCAAGCGGTATGCGACTGAATAGAGCTGGAGTTCTTTCAGTCGGGCAGCATAAGACATATTTTTGAGACCCTTTATCCTTTTGGTGAGGAACTTTTGGGGCCTTTCCAGCTGCTGCAGGTGTCGGGTCAGATACATTCTGAATGGGGCATTGTACTCAATCATAGGTCTAATGAGTGATGAGTACAGGGGGATGATGACCTCCCTAGATCTAGATGTGAATCCCTTCATGATCAGGTGGGCAATGTAGAAGGTTTTCCTAACTACTTTGGCAACATGAGTGTCAAACGAAAGGTTACTGTCAACCTGGGTCCCCAGATCCCTGATGACTTCTTCTGTGCTCAGTGGATTGCCACCTATATGGTAGCTAGGGGTAACCTTGTTTTTCCCAAAGGGTATGACTATGCATTTCTTGGTGTTTAACTTTAGGCCATGGCTCTGGCACCAGTTATCCGTTTCTGTGAGGCCCTTCTGAAGGATATCTGTGTCAGATGTGTTTTCGACTATGGCGCCCAGTTTGCAGTCATCTGCAAACTTTGTCAGCCATAACCCTCTTGTGTTTGCTTGTACTTCAGAAAAGTAGATGCCGAACAAGAGTGGTCCCAGGACTGAGCCCTGTGGGACACCACTTGTGACAGGCTTTGAGTCTGATGGCGCCAGCAACTCTGACCCTGTGGGTTCTGTCACTTAGCCAGTTTGCAACCCATCTTGTGATGTATGGGTTTACATTCAAGCTGATGAGTTTTTCGATGATACCTGAGTGGGGTATTGTGTCGAAAGCCTTTGCCAGGTCGAGGTAGGCTGTATGGACTGCCTTGCCCTCATCAATGGCCTTGGTGACTGTTTCGAAAAAGTCAACCAAGTTTAAAAGGCATGATCTGCCTTTGACAAAGTCAAACTGGGTTGGATCCAAAGTCTGCAAGTTCCCTATGTCTTTATTTATGAGTTCCATTATGATCCTCTTCGTGGCTTTGCAGATAAGGCTTGTCAAGCTAATGGGACGGTAATTTCCAGGGTCGATGGAGGCACCGCCCTTGTGAAGTGGGACCACAGTCACCGTGCTCCACTCCTTGGGTACGTATCCTGAGGTGAGGCTAAGATTAAACAGCTGTCCTAACTGCGGGTTTAATTCCTCATTGAGTTCGTGGAGCACACAGTCGGGGACACCATCCGGTCCCATGGATGCTGTGTTTTTTGCCTTGGAGAGAGCAGTTCTCACTTGGGCATTGGAGATGTTTGGGGGGGCTACAATCCTCTGGTATAGATATCTCTCCTTTTGAGGGGGAGGGGGGGGGAGTTTGCACTGAACCTGTCAGCCAGTATGTTGGCAATGTGTGTAGGTTCAGTAATCTTCACATCATTTTGAACTAATTCTGAGCATATCTGGGAGTTTCCTCCTAGGTTTCTAACATAGCTAAAGAAGGCCTTATGATTGTCTTTTGAGTCCTTGGCGATTTTTCTCTCAAAATTTGCCTTGGATGATTTTATGAGAGCTCTTAGTTTTTTACTTATAATGATCAAAGGTGTCTTACCTTTCAAGGATTTTGCTCTATCTTGTAGTAGCTTTCTCCTTTTGTTGTAGAGCTTGTTTATGGCTGGGGTCCACCAGACTGGACGCTTGCCTTTGGTACAAAGAGTCTTAGTTTTGTTTGGGATTGCCTGATCCATGCAGTCCTGTAGGTGCTGGTAGAAGGCATTTGTAAGTGATTCAGCGGTTTGAGTAATGTTTACCACTGGCTCAGAGGCCTTAAAGGAGACCACACTAGTTTTTAGAAGTGTGAAGTCGGCTTTTGAGAAGTTTTTCACTGTGGTCTTTTTTATTTCAGGTGGGGGCGGGATGAGGACCTCCAGCGAGATTAGTTTATGATCTGATCTCACCAGTGAGGGGTATACATCCGGTGTTGAACATTGTGATCCCATGTTCATGATGATGAGATCAAGTATGTTTTCTCCTCTTGTGGGGATGGTGACCAGTTGTTCCATGGCATTTGAGTTTATGAACTCCAGGAACCTTTGGGCTAGAGTGTTTGGGCTTGAGTAGTGTTCCCAGTCTATATTAGGGTAGTTGAAATCACCTAGTATGATGGTGTTTGGAGATACATTTATCCCCTCCAGTGTTTTCAGGAAGGCCATGTGAGGTTCCTGAGTTTGAGAGGGTGGCCTGTAACATGCTACAAATTGCAGAGCAGTCTTGCCTATGGTTAATTGCACCTGGATGGTCTCCGATGCATCGTGCGTTGCCACCAACCTTGAGGTGTGTGTGTCCTTTATGAATATGGACACCCCCCCTCCTTTCTTGGTGTTGTCTGGATTTTGGGACCATAGCATGATATGAGGTGAAACCTGATAGTGCTGGGGTGCTCTCAGGAGCCTTGAACCAGGTTTCTGTCACAGCACAGACATCGATGTTCTCCATACTGAGAAGGGCCTCGAGTCGTGCATCTTGAGTTTGAGACTTCTGCCAAGGACCAGCATTACTCTTAGTTTTTTTCTTTTTTTGTGTGCTAGGGTGGTAGGTTTTGAATTTGAGCCTTGCCTAAAAAAGGCACTATGGGGGTGGCAAGAGCCTTTGCCAATATCCAGAAGCCCAGGGGTGACAGGTGCAAGCCGTCCCTTGCGAAGCAGAGTGGCTTGTCCAGCATGTCATCCCAGGCAGACAGACATTGGATCCCCTTTGAATGACACCAAAATTTAAGCCAATTATTAAAGCTGATCATCTTATCACTGTATTGTGGCATCATTCTAGGTGAAGGTAGGATACTGCTCAAGGTCAGGGTCATACCTGCCTGGGCTACATAATCAGAGAGCTCCTCAATGTCTCTTTTCATGTAGTCCAAGGAGGTACGTCTCAGGTCGTTGACACCAGCATGGACAATGACTGAGTCATACTTGTACCTGCTGTTGAGAGACCTGAGTGCTTGCGTTATGTGGCGGATTCTAGCGCCCAACAGGCAGCTTACTGTGACCTTCTCCTTACTCAGTCTGGTGAGCGGGATGTCAGTGTGCCTGACTATGGAGTCACCAATGACTAGTGTGTCTGGCATTGTGTTTGGCCTTAAGGGCTGTGACTGTTTGACACTCTGACTGTGTGGTCTATGTGTTGCATGTGTTGGGTCCTGAGGTGGTAGTTGTTTGGGTGTCTGCTTTGGAGGCCTCTGCTGTTTTGGTAGATTTTTTGTCAGAGCCTCCGAGTATGTCTTTGTGTGATTATGTGTATGATTTGAAGTTGTGATGGTACTATGTGTGACTGGGTATGTAGTGTGTGTGGTTACCTTCTCCTCCTGTCTGGTCTTGCCAGTCCTATGTTGAGAGCTCAGCCTCCAGTTTGGCCGTATAGTTGCATCTCTCGCATGTATTTGTGTTTTGTGGGAAAAGGAGAGGATTGTCTGTGTACATGAGGCAATTGTAACATTGCCTCAATATTCCCAGGTTCACCAGTTGAGCAGGAGAGGACACTAGCAACTGATCCCTCGACATGCTAGAAGTAATAGATAAAAAAACTTACAAAAGACTCCAGGGGATGTGGGTTCTAGGCTGGTGGGGTACTATCTATAATAATAGTGCTTTATCAAGGTGCAAGTACTGTAGGAGCAAGTGCTAGGCTTTACAGATAGAGAATAGTCTACTTGGGAATCAAGTAGAGATGAAGCTTTTAGTTATAGGATACGCTGGTTAGATCGGCAGTACAGTTCGAGGAAGGTAGTTTTAAGGGAAAATTTGAAGAGTGGAATTTAGGTAGCCCGAATAGTTTAACCTTGTTTAACCTTAGAATATTCGTTTTTTGTTTTGCTAAGTAAACAAATGCATTTGGCAATCTCTTTACATGACTAGGTATTTTTCAAGAGAATCTGAATATATTGGCTGCATATTATATTGATGTGGTCATCCCATGTTTTTACCTTTGACAATATGCAATCCAGTTATACAAAATAGTGTGATTTGGACTGATTTCCTTTCAATAAAAGTTTCCATGATTATTTTAATTTTTTTTATTTTTTTCAGAGTACCAAAATAATATAGAAGACAAACTAGGACTTGATAATTTAAATGAACTCTAACTTTAACACATAGCATGGAGCATATCTTTCATTTTGGGACAAGTCTTACTAAGCAGAGATTTCTGTTTCTCTCTCTTTTCCTGTCTTGCTCTGGAGTTGAAGATCAAGACAGGCTCTGAGTGGGCATGTAGATACTAAAGTAATGTGCCTGATCTAATTCCAGGGAGTGAAATGTTTTTGAACTTGTGTCAGTCATTGATTTTCTATAATAAACTTCATGTTAAAACACATACATATAACCATAGAACATACCTCTCAACTGTACAGATTTTCGCAGAATGTCAAGATTTTTGCTTCATATTTTTGGTCTGTTCCCCATAAAATTTGTTATTTTTCTGGCAGATCACTGGGATAATCTGAGGATTGAAGTCACTTAATAATGATATACATTTCTGTTTTATAGGATCATAGGATCACATGTGGTTGCTAGGCTATTGGCCCTGAGGCCCTTATAAGCCTAGCCAAGAGTTTAGCCCATGTTTAGACAAATAAGCACTCAATGCCCCTGTCCAGCAGAGACATGGGCAGAATCACATTTTTTTTTTTGTTTCCCATCCAGTTATCCAGGTTGCGCTTAAAAAGGGGTAAAGAGGTACTCTGCTTGATGTGTAGAGTGAGTCTATTCCACAGATGAAGGAGTCTATGGGACACAAATCTGTCCCACCAACAAGTCTTGTTGATATCACAGACCAGGCTGAGGCCATACGTGCGGGTTACTTGATTGGAGCTTGACTTGCAGATATGCAGCAGTCACATCAAGCTGGGGTCCATGATCACCTTGTATGCCAAACAGAGGTCACCTCTGAGGAGTCTGCATGAAACTGAGTAGAAGGATAGGACTTTTAGCCTATCTGTGTATGGTAGATGATTGAGTCCCTGGATTCTCCTCTGTGGTCTTTCTAGCTGCTGCATGTGCTTTGTGAGGTACATGTCAAAAGGTGCATTGTATAAGGGAAGAATACAGGGATGTTATGACCTTCTTGTCCCTGGATGAGATACCCTTACTTATGAGGTGGGCCATGTAGAAGGCTTTCCATACCAAGGAAGTAACATGGTGGTCAAAATTCAGGTTGCTATTAACCTGGTGCCCAAATCCCTCATGACTGATTGAGTGCTTAGGACATTGTTATTAATGTGATAATTTGTGGGAACATCACTCTCCCCAAAAGGGATGATGATGCATTTTTTGGTATTTAGCTTGAGGCCATGTTTCTGGCACCAGTCATTTGTCTGAGTGAGACCCTCTTGGAGGATGTCGACATCACTAGGGGAATTGATGATAGGACCCAGTTTGCAGTCATCTGCAAACTTGGTCAGCCATAACCCGCTGGTTTTGGCCTGCACCTCAGAAATCTATATCCCAAATAACAGAGGCCCCAAGGCCGAACTTTGGGGTACTCTTCTTGTTATGGGTCTACTGCTTGAGGTGGCTTGCCTATTTTGACTACATGGATTCTATCACTGAGCCAGTTTTCTACCCATCTGGTAACATATGGATTGATGCCTAGTTGAGAAAGTGTATCTATTATGCCCAAGTGGGGAATAGTGTCAAAGGCTTTGGCCAGGTCAAGGTAGGTGGTGTGCACCATCTTCCCCTCATCTGTGGCTTTGGTGA
This sequence comes from Protopterus annectens, assembly GCF_019279795.1. Taxonomy (NCBI): domain Eukaryota; kingdom Metazoa; phylum Chordata; order Ceratodontiformes; family Protopteridae; genus Protopterus; species Protopterus annectens. The sequence continues at coordinate 964,587,739 of NC_056745.1, forward strand.
CCGTCTCAAAAAAGTTGACCAAATTTAGCAGACATGACCTCCCCTTGAGGAAGCCAAGCTGTGCGGGATCAAGTGTTTGGAGGTTGCCAATGTCCTTGTAGATGAGGTCCATGATAATCCGTTCCATGGCTTTGCAGATCAGGCTAGTTAGGCTGATGGGTCTATAATTTCTCAGATTGGTGGATGCTTTTGTTATAGAGTTTATTTATTGCAGATGTCCACCAGACAGGTTTACTCTTCCTTGCAGAAGATGACTTAGACTTGTTGGGTATTCCTGATTCCATGCATCTATATAAATGCTCGTATAGTGCTTTGGTGTAGTTTTGGATATTGGTGCCAGTTTCTACAGAGGGGAAGGGAGCTGTGAAGCTGTTTATACCATCCCTCAGGAGGCTGTAATCAGTTTTGGAGAAGTTTTTATGTCTGATCCTAGCTGGGGGGGGGGGGGTTAGGGGAGATGGTGACTTTAAAAGTGACCGCTTTGTGGTCAGATCTTACAGGAAAGGATGATACGATAGGGTTGCTGCAGTGGTTTCTCATGTTGGTTAATACCAAGTCAAAGATATTATCACCCCTTGTGGGGGTATTGACTGGCTGTTCCAAGGTATTTGCTTTGACAAAATCAAGGAATCTCTAGCCATTTGTGTTCTGGCATGAGAAGTTCTTCCAGTCTATATTTTGGAAGTTAAAGCCATCCATGATCAGGCTAAAGGGTTGAATCTTGATAGATTTGAACAGGTCCAAATAGGCAGATTGGGCATCTAGAGTCAGATTTGGGAGCAGGTAGCTATTTATGATTTGAATAGGGATCTTGTCAATGGATAACTGCACCTGGAGTGTCTCCTGTGAGTCATACTGTTTGACCAGCCTGGATGTGTGTATGTCTTTAATGTATATTGAAACTCCACCTCCTTTGGCTTTACTGCCCACAATTTAGGGTCTGAATGTATGATAGGATGAGTAACCAGGTAAGGCTGGGGTGCTCTCCACAGCTTTGAACCAGGTTTCTGTGACCAGCATTTTCCAGGGTTAGGAATGCTTGCAATGAGTGCAGATTCATGTTTAGACTCCTAGCATTTAGCAGCATGGTCTTTAATTTGTGTTTTGTTGAAATGTTTATGTTGGTAGTTTTAGACTTCATATCCTTTCTGAAAAATGCATGCTAAGACAAATTATGTTATTCTAGCAGCTTTCTAAGTTTACTAGAGCAATATTTAAAATCTGTCCCTATTTCTGGTCCTTTGTTCCCCCTATTCTGTGAAGCTTTGTCCAGAGTTTTTGTACTAAGAGGTTGAGAGGTATGCAATAGAACCATAGGCTGTAGGTCTAAAACTGAATTTGTAGTGATATCATAAGATGTAGAGCCACATATTTTGTACATCTGGGTCTAAAAAGGTACTTACCTGTCAACTGACCTATCTTTGTTGGTGAGTTATGTCAGTTGGTCAGGGTACCAGATCACTAGGGCTATGAAAACTCAAACATGAAATATGGGTATTCTGAGAATGCCTGTCCATTACAAATGCATGGAATGAGTGAAACTCACTTCTCTAGAACAGCTTCCCCAATATGTACACACTGATGAACTTCAGCTGTAAGAGAGGCTGTTAGGTTATGAAAGGAGACCTTCGATGCAGTGCTGCCAATGGATTTCCAAATATAAAAGCCAAAAATTAAAAAAAAATAAGTCTGGTGTACATATGTTTTAGTAGGGAATCACAACAGAATAAACATCAGCACTCCAGTGCTCAGAGCTAAAATCATGGCCATTATCATCCAGGAAATACACTGATCAACCAACAATGTATTAAAATATACATGTTTTAGACAGAACACCCTCTCCAGTAAATATCAGTAAGTCAATGAGACAGTATATGTACAAAGCATTCACTTATACAAGTGTGCTGTGCATGCAATGCAGCCAATCATGCCCTTAGTAGAAACAGTCTCAAATTTTAAAATAGTCTGTGCTTCTTTTATTTCCCGTTTGCAGCCAAAGCATTCCTTAGCATAACATATTTTATTCTTTATCCTTTGAAATACAACTAATATAAATAAGCTAATACCACCCTGAGGTACTTCTATAAAATGCTTGGCCACAGTATTATTTATATTTTCACAACTTTAATCACAGGCATGTCATCATGTATTTATTGTAACATTCTTTTTTTTCTATTTTTTTTTAATTTGGATTTAAAATAATAGATAAACAAATCAATTATGAAAAAAACAAATAACTATTTACATAGATCTACAGCTGATCAATACATCAAAATTATATATAGCAACAATATGCTCAAGCAAGTCTTTAAGTTTAAGCCAAGTTCTATATGAATGTGTAATATTAGAAGTTACAAATAAAATCCAAACGCTCAGCAAGTGTCCAAATTTATTTACCAATCTGGTACCTCAGCCATTCGGTTTCGCAAGATATAACATCACAACTAAACTCACAGTTTTTATACAGGTACGAACCCAATTAATCGTGTTTAGCAAGCAATTAAGCAATAAATCAATTAAACAATAAACAATAATAAGTATATATTTTTATGTATATAAATATACAAAGTATATAAAATATGTATTTTCAATAATTTGCACACTTAAACAAATACATTTATTTATTTTATTTATTTATTTTTACATTTATTGACTGGGCTAGTCTAACTGGATATATGTCCATTTTCAGTAGAGGCCCGGGGAGAAAAGTTTCAATATAGGCAATAGTATCATAACATACAATATATGCAATAGAAGGAAGTTACATTACACTATTTTAGATCAGACAAAAAATGTGTACAGAGTCGCTTAGAAAAACTTTAGATAACATATAATACAAAAAAAAAAGAGAGAGACAGACATTCACTTCTTGATTCAAACCTCTTGGGGACAGTGTTCTATAATTTAATATCATTTTCATTTCTAATTCATTTCATTTATTTAAATAATCACCTCCCACAGGAAGAAAAGGTTGTGCCAGTACACAGGAAAAAGAAACCTGCATCTGACCCCCATGTATTTTACTAAAAAGTTCTGCCACTAGAAATTTCAAATTCTGGTTCCTTATATCATTTAAATGTTCCGATATATGAACTTTTTTTGTCTGAACCACATACCAAGCAGGAAACATTTAATTACAACCTCTAATGTAAACAACCCTCTCGACTCACAAATAAACAAATCATTAGCAATTAATTTTCTCTCATTCGTTTTGGTTCCTGTAAGATTTTTAACATTAAAATATATCTTACAATGTCCACATTCTGAGGTCTGTAGACATAATTCAAAATCTTTTTGAAATTATTATTTCTTTTATAAGAGAATGTAGCATGTTTTGATATTCTCCAAAATTTGAGAAAAAGAAGAATGTCTTGAAACAAAAAATAATCTATCAATACTTCTAGCAATATTAAAATCACTAAACTCATTTTTTCATGTTACATTATACATACTCATCTTACCACCCTCCAATAAATATTTTTTCAACTCCATTAATTTATCCTACAGTATAACCTTGATCTTTAAGAGTATTTTCTACCCCACATAATTCACTTTCTCTCAATACGACATCTGACATATTGTTAAAAATTCTCTTAAATTCCTCATAGGGCAAAGCAACTAACAAATGTGTGGGGTGTGCATTCTTGTTGAATAAATAACATTATTAACAGCTGTTTCCTTTCTAAATGGTGTAAATTTAAACGTCCTTCCCTCCACATAAATACTATCATCAAGAAAATTAGTAATTTTACTATTTAATTGGTAAATCGATTTGAGTCCATGTGGATTGCCATTTATGACTACAAAATAATCCAGAAATTCATGAACATCACCCCTTTAAATAAAACTCAAATAATCTATATACATCTTAAACAAAATCACATACTCAGTTTAAAATATTTTAGGATACACAAACATCCTTTCAAAAATCACCCATATGTATATATATATATATATATATATATATATATATATATATATATATATATATATATATATATATATATATATGTGTGTGTGTGTGTGTGTGTGTGTGTGTGTGTGTGGTGGCTACAGAATCCTGAAAGCCCAAAATCCTGAGACCAAAATCCTGAAAACTCAAAATCCTGAAAACACACAGGATGCCAACACTTACTATATTCAAGTACAAGTACCAACCCACCCCCTGCTACTTAAATATATCAACTCCGAGATTGCACTTCACTACACGAAGAACAATCTTAGAATTGATATATTTAAGTATCAGGGGATCTGGGGGGGTGCAGCCCCCCACATGGGTGCTGTAGGGGGGCCTTCCCCCTGCTTATACTTGTAGAACAGTAATATATTTTGTGTTTTATTTCTTTCTGTGTGTACTTGTGCTGGAATATAGTAAGTGTTGGTATCCTTTGTGTTTTCAGGATTTTGAGTTTTCGGTATTTTGAGTTTTCAGTATTTTGAACTTTCATGATTTTGGTCTCAGGATTTTGTTTTTCAGGATTTGGGGCTTTCAAGATTCTGTAGCACTCAATATATATATATATATATATATATATATATATATATATATATATATATATATATATATATATATATATATATATATATATATATATTGCATAATTGCATAAGTGGGGGCAAAAGATACCCCCATAGCTGTACCCTTCACCTGCAAAAAAACCTCATTCTCAAAACAAAACAAAAAATTGTGAGTCAGACAAAATTTCATAAGGGAAATCAAAAAAGAAGTGTAGGGTCCCTCCCCCATCATATTTTACACTGCCTCAAGTCCCCATTTATGATGAATATCGGTATATAATGAATTAGCATCCACTGTAATCAATTAATAATCATCTTGCCATACAAGTTATTTTAAACTTTCTAACAATTCTTGGGTATTACTAATATGAGTAGGCACCATTCCCAAAAACATTTTAAGTTGAAAATCCAAAAACATACCTACATTTTGAAAATAACCCTCCCCTGAAATTATAGGTCTACCCCGGGGGGGGTGGGTTGCAAGTTCTTATGTACTTTAGGAATGGCATAAAACACTGGGTTAACTGGTTTCTTGATAAAAAAGTTATTTCATATGATTAACACCAAGGAAAATCAGCCTTTCCCCTCTTCCTAATATTTCTAATAGAGCCTTATTGAAATGGTAAGGGGGTTCCTTCCTAATCTCTTATACTCTCTTCAATTAGACAACAGATCATGTACCATTGTAAGACATTTCACTTTAATAATGATCACCCAATTGCCCCCTTTATCTACTTGTTTAAATACATAAGTGTGCCTCAACATACAAAGTTGTTGTAAATCTAGCCATTCAGCCTTGGTTAAATTATAACTTTTCTGGGAATGTGAAAATGTACCAAATTCATATTCCACCTTTTTACAGATAACCTTTTCAAATAAACAAATAGCAGAGATTTTTTTTTTTTGGGGGGGGGGGGTGAAAACGTGCTCAAACAAGGAAGAGGGAGGAAACAATTAATCTCCCATAACCTGAACAAAAGTGATCTCCATCATTTGAGTCAATAGTATATGCATTAAATATTTCACCAAATTCAGAATAGTGGTCTGTTTCATAAATTGACATATTCAATAAAGCATTATCACTGCACTCTAAAACCTCATTAGCAATACTCAAAACATTCTGTGCTTTGCTTTAATTTAAAAAAAAAACACTCAAGTATAATTTTCTACAGAATTCCTTTGCATCAATTAACAAATATGATAAAGAAGGACTTTGTGTAGGAACATTCTTACTGCCTTTCAACAGAACAGATCTCGCAGCCAAACTAATATTGAAATCTGAGAGATTAATAATTTCCAAACTATTATTACATTCATTAGTCAAATGATTCATATTTTCAACAATCAACACTGTAAAGTCTTTTAGCCTACATCTTCTTTCTACGATTTCTTCCCTTTCCCCATCTTCCTAGATCATGAAAGGAACCATGGCTGTAGTGCGGATTTGTTGACTCCATAATACTCAAATTATTAACTGGCTGTAAACATTCAAATGAAAGGCTTTTTTTACTAGAGATCTTATCCTCTGAAGAAACTAAAGAATCATGTTTAGCAATACTGCTGATACCCGTACTTCTCACCTTTGACCTCCCACTTATTTGTGTATGCTGCAACAGAAGTATAAGGCCATCCTCAAAATTTTTAATATCCCTACAACGTTTTTTTTTTTCCCATTGGATAACCTCCAACTCAACTTTTTTAACATTAGATTTTGCACTTAACATCTTTTCACCATATACCAAATCTGGTTGTTTCATTGACAAGTGATTTTGCAACTGCACGATTTCATATTTAATCTTTTTGTGTGACTTTAAATTCCTTTTAATCAAAACATGAAGCCAACCAAGTGTACTTTGCTGAGAAACCTACTTCCATTCCTCTAGCAAATTGGCTTCATTTTCACTGAAGTCCATAGCAGGAAGGTGATCAACTCTCAAAGCTCTGAGAGTAATGTTAAGACTCACATATTTCACCAGCAATTTACTATCATTAAATAATGATACTAATTTAATCATCAGTGGTGGTGCTGCGGTAGCATTGTCACCTCACAGTAAGACATTGTCCTGTTCAATTCTCAGCTAGAGCGTCTTCTGTGAGGACACATGCATGAATGGGCATACCTTCATTGAAGGTTGTGCGTCAGAGCTGGCAACTTGGCATTTAAAAATCTACTGCCAATCATTAGCGGACCGGAGTTCCACTGTGGCAACCCCTAACCAGGAGAAGCTGAAAGACACAAAAACTTTAATCATCAGTCTCTCCAAGCATTCAAACTTGCCCCGAGAAACATCATTATTCATCATAAACCATGTGCCATTTGCCACAAGTTTCTTTTCCCTTTCTCAAAGAATATCCACAAAACTATATTTATCCTGCACAACTAGGGTTCGAAATATACTCAGAGCAGCAATATCTGAATCTTCCAACATAAGGAAACACAAATCAAAAAACGTTTTAAGAAAAAAGAAACGAATAAAATCCAAACTGCTCAGCAAGTGACCAACTTTATTTACTATTCTGGTACCTCGGCCATTCCCCTTCACAGGATGTAACATCACGACTAATCTCACAGCTTTTATACAGATATAAACCCAATTAATCATGTTTAAGAAGCAATTAAAAATAAACACTAATAAATATGTATTTTATGTATATAAATATATAAAGTATATAAAATATCTAGTTTCAATAATTAAAATACACAAACAAATACATTTAGAAACATACATTCACTTCCTGAGTCAAACCATTTGGGGACAGTGTTCTAAAATGTAATATCATTTTCTTTTCTAATTCTTTTAATATTCGTTTAATTTGTTTAAATAATCACCACCCCTAGGAAGAAGAGACTGTGCCAACACACAGAAAAAGAAACCTGAATCTGCCCCCCCCCCATGAATTTTACTAAAAAGCTCTATCACTGGACTTCTCAAATTCTGGTTCCTCATATCACCCAAATGTTCCAATATGCAATCTTTAACTATGCATTTTGTCTGAGCCACATACCAAGCAGGAAACCTACAATTACAACCCATAATGTAAGCAAATTCCCTCAACTCACAATTAAAATAATCATTGTGCAAAATGGGAAAAAGAAGTTGAAGATAGATTGATGAATTAGTAATGAATGTTTTCCCATTAATTTTGGTTACTATAAGATTTTTAACTTTAGAACATATCTCATAATGCCCACATGAAAACATACATTTATGTCCTAAATTCTGAGGTCTGTAGATGTAATTCCAAATCTCTTTCAGATTATATATCTTTTATAAGAGAATGTGACATGTTTTGGAAAAAAGAAGCTTTTGCAGCTAGAGCAAACTGCATTGTAAATTCAACCTTTAGTGTTGCAATTCCCCTTAGCAAGTTTAATTCTCTTTGCCTTTAATTGTGTGTAGTCATCCTTATATATAAATGGGCACTGACTACATTTATCATATGTATGGGTACCTGAGGTGGAACAACCAATAAACTATTTGGTCCACTCGAAAGTAGTGCTTTTAAATGTCTCCCTGTTTTGTATGTAAAAAGGGTTTCACCCCAGCTATTCCAAATATTTTCATATCAGTTTTAAGGATCTTCCAATTGTTTTCTAGGATGTCTTTTACATGCTTGGTGAGTTGTTTAAATTAGAGGTCAGAATATCAAACGTATCAAGGTATGTGCTGGAAAAGGTTTCCTTCCTTCTTTATTCAAGAAGAAACCTTTTCAAAAACATAACTTCATACAAAAGCTGCCACCCCTATTAGTGTAAAAAAATGTATAGGAGGTTTAATTTTGGTATTACTGAAGCATTGCAGAAGAATAATGGAGGGGGCCAATGGGAAGCATTTATGGAACTTAATGAATTATGGTGGCAATTGAAGTTAAATGCAGCCAACCCACAGGGTTTAAATGAGCATATATATATTACCCTGGCTTTGAAACTGTATGCATTAAAATTATAGCACATTTTAAAATGGAAATTATAACACTTATTAAGTATACACACTCTGCCACACTGTAAAATGTTTTTAACATACTGTTTGGCTTTACATATTTTTAATACATTTATCAGATTGCCAAAATATGATAGGGTGAGACTGATCACATGGTATTTTTAACTTGCAATTAATTGTACTTAAACTGTTCTACATGTAAATGAGGTTCTTATGAAGTTCTGAAATTATAGGACAAAAGCGCTCAACCTCAAACACATTTAATTTGACATTGTTTTATTGTTTTTTATTACAATTTAAGGATTAAAAAAGAAATTTGGATACTCCATTTGGTGGTCAAAACTATTTAATTTGCTGAAGACTTCATGGTAATGGACATGGTTTGAGTGAACTAGCCAGGGGTATATGCTGCATTAGCTTTATTTTATGTTAATAGTTGTGTCAGTTTGCACAGACACAGCTGTGAGTTTTATTTTCTTTCCAAAAAAAGAGGACAAGACTTCACATTCATATGCCATATGCATCCAGTCAGCTATTATTTCAGAATCACATCTCCAACATTTAATTCTATTTGATTTATATATAATTGTAATTTTGTAAGGAGTGACAAAAGCTCTGTGTAAGAATTTCTGAATTAAGTTTTTCCAATATAATGAAGATGTGGCTTTATCTGTAGATTTTAATATCATTTTCATGTATTCTTCAGAGAAGTCTTCATTATTCATTTTTGAGAAATAGTTCCAATAGGAATTATCTAAATATATGAAATCTAACTTAAGAAGTGTATACATTTCTGACACATATGATTTATTTTTCATTGCATTACTATATCTACTTATTAAGAATTCCAGTAATTTGGGGAATGATCTCTTATCCTGGTTAAATATCTTATTTATCTCTGTGTTTACAAAGTCTCTAAATATTTGTAAAATTAACCAGTTCTCAGAATCTTGATTGAATTTGGACCTTAAAGTTTCAGCAGTATATATAATATACGTACACAAATATATATATATATATATATATATATATATATATATATATATATATATATATATATATATATATGTGTGTGTGTGTGTGTGCGTGTGCGTGTGTGTGTGTGTGTGTGTGTGTGTGTGTGTGTGTGTGTGTGTCTGTGGGACGACTTACCAGAATGCTGAATTTCACATCATCAAGACGACATCACTGAAACTTCAGAATGCTGAACTCCCAGAACATCACCATTTATCTTCAGGAAAGTAACAATTGGGCCACCATGGTAAGCTTTGCCCTGTTCTCCACTGTAGTGCAATCTCAGAGTTGGTATATTTAGTTATGGGGGTGTGGAGGCTGAGGTGAAGTCCCCCACCCCATGTTGGTGAGTTTAGTTTGCTTCCATTTGTATTGTCATTGGTGGCCCAGTGGAAATTTTAGATGACTTTAACATACTAATCCTTCAGTCCTTTTATTTTAATAATGTACACTGGTAATCTCCTGTGATGTATTAAACTGTCAGTTTTTAAAGTAATCTTAAAGATTATAGCATTATGGTCTGATAATGGATAGGAAACTATTGAAACTTCTCTGATACGTGATAACAGATTGTTTGAGACAAAAAATGTTGTCAATATCTGTTTGTGTTCCATATCTGTATGAATAATACATAAATTGAAGTGAGTTTGATTTCTTGAGCTTATATAGATCCTTTAAATTCATTAGATTTATAAAATTTGTTAAGTGTCTGAAGAGGTGATTCTCAGCTTTCTAACTGCAATGGGATCTTTGTCTGATAAAATACAATTAAAATCACCAGCCATTATGACTTCACCTTTCATATAAAAGGTTATAATGTCTAAGTACTTTTTTGCATCTTTAGCTCCAGCCCCTGAAATCTAATTAGAATTCACCAATGTATATATTTTTCATTTCCACTCAATTATAACAATGCTTAACATACCATTTTTTATCAACATAGGTATATTTTACTTTAGGCATTACTGTGTGTTCTTCCATAAAATGACAGAGCTTTTTCTTTTAGCTCAAAAGCCAGAACTTGCTAAAACCAAATAATTATTTAATTGAAGTTTATTAACATCTTTATTAAGTAAATGTGTTTCCTGTAGAAATACAATTTGAGCTTCAGGTAATTGCAAGTATTTGAACAGACCCCTTTACTGGATTATTCAATCAATTAATTCTAATAAATATGCATTTAAAATCAGACATTTATATAAAAGAGTAAAAAAAACAGGTATAATAAAATCACATTTATGTACAGAACATATTATATACTTTATATATAACAAAGTGAAATCTTCAGCTATGGACAAAAGTTTTGAAACTAATAAATAATTACCAAATGATATAACCATAAAACATTCTACCATGGAATAATGTATTCTTAGTTTGTTGAAAAAGATGAACAAACTACCTCTCAAGCTCTTCATTACACTAACAACTCTTAGCTCATGCTTCTTTTTCATATTAACATGTCTCATATTTTTAGTATGCATCATCTTAAAAAAAAGTCAGTGAGTTATTATAAATAAGAAAAGTTAAAAATCATAAGTTGGCCAGACTGAATATCTTTACAATTATCTTTGCCTGCACCTCACATTATCTCTCTGGTCCACTATAGGGATGAAGTCAGTTGTTATTTTCATATTTATTAATTTATAGGTCAGATGATTTTACATTTTTTCTCTTATTTACTATGTGTAAAGTTATTCATAGCATCATAAGTTCATAAATTAATAGCAGGTTAACTGTCCTTGTGGGCCATTCCAAGCCAAGCCAATTACCCCATGTGAGAATTAAAGCCTGCACCTTGGTTCCTATAATGTGAACATCTTAACCCCTATTCCAACCTCCCACCCTTGTAGACATATTTGTATTCTTTAACTATATACATATGTACTTATTCTGATCTCTTTCTATTTCTGTTTGTATGCTATCTCCTGTACTATTACTATATTCCTAGACTTTAGATTTTAGCTATAATCGTAGTGTAGTGTATCATATATTAGAACATTTATATTTATTCTTATATATTTGATACTCTTTAATATAGTACTACTGTTACAATCAGCCCCATTTCTTCTTTAAATCTTCTAGTATCTGAACAAACATATGCAAAACCCTTCCATTTAAGATTCAAACTTTCCATAATAAATCATTCTGGGATATTAAGTTTTGTTATCATTAAAAAGAGACAATAACAGAGAAACACAATCCTATTTTTTTATCAGAAATGTCATTCTCTAGGCTAATATATAAACTATCCTTTTGGTATACTACAAGCATTCAGAACTATTTAATAACGGTCATTTAGAATGCAATTCACTGTCTTTTGCTTATTATCTAACTTGTATTCTTTGACATCTTACCATATGATTCAAAATATTATGATTATTTAGTTTTAGACAGGAAGAAGTAACCTGGACAGTTCTTAGAATTTTTGGAATTCCCACTTCACAAACATGCTAATGACTGTTTTAAGCTGGTTTCCATGATAAAGGCTTGAACATGGACAGTCCATCAGTTACAATTCACACAAAAATGTGTGCAACTGAATCCCAGCCACCTCCTCATCACACATAACAATTCCTCAAACCCCTCCAAACCACAAAAAAGCCCCAAAACCATTTCAAAGTATCCCAACCACTAAAAAGTCATTGCACTCAAAGAAATAACATTTAATATTTGCACACACATTGTTCGTATGAGATGTTTAATATAACACAGATTGTCATTTTTAAAACAGACATAGCATATAAACTTACAAGAAAGGAATTAAAGTTGTGTGTAATTCAGGTTTAACTTCTAAAAGAGTGAATGTTACTTTAATTATTTGATATCATTCCAGTAGTAACATTTATAGATGTAAAAAGCTGTATTTTTTACTTTGTTTATAACATAGCATATCTTTCCTGGGTGCTATTGCATGTCAAATACACTATCAGTAGTACCCTTTTGGACCATTTTAAGAACCCATAATATAACTTAGCATGCCTCTTTAGTGCCATTTTTTGCTTCTTGTATTATATTTAATAGTACATTACTCAATATCCCAAGATATCAGAAAGTGTGCCACCTAACATAAGTTTCATCATAATAATAACTGACCTTTAATAAAATGAAAAGTTTTGCTTTTTAAACTCTAAATGAAAATAAATGGCTTTCATTTCATATATAGCTACAGGAATCAATCTCTAGCATTTTATAAAGGGAACTAGTAACCATTTGAATTAGGGAAAGAAAGAATAAATCATTCACTTTGTAAATAGTAATATTCAGCACCTGTTCATAAGTATTCAAGTACTTCTTTAAATTAATAAGAATTTATAACCAAGAATACATTGATTTTCATGTATCCTTCAGTTTTTTATGACTTTTATCTTTTATTAACCAACCAATTCTTGTTGCATTTCTCTTCAAAGAATTTAATAGATCCCAGTCCATTTCTTCTGTTTTTTTTTTCTAGGATGTCATTTTTCTGTATAAAGTCCATTGCATCGTCCATAGTGTTAAAAACCTTTTTGTCTTCTGTAAGGTGAATCCTTATTTTGGCTGGAAATAAGATTTGTGCTTTAATAGTGTTTTTCTTTAAGCTTTTAACAAGTGCACACATGATTTTCTCTATGACATCACTAATGTTGAATAGTCATTGTGAAATCTTATAGTATCTTCTTTAATTTTAACTGGATAACTATTCCATACAGCTTTTAAGAGTAAATCCTTATCTTGGCCTGAGAAAAATCTTATGATCACTGACCTTGGTGAAGGTGTTTTTTTTTTTTTTTTTTTAATAAAGATGAGTTATAAAGTGATCTATGTGCCCTTTTGATGACAACGGAAAAAGTTTCAGGCAGGTTTAAAGTTCTAGGCAGACATATTAAGGAATTGAATCATAGTGTCTGCTTTTCAGGAATCCCATGAATCTTGATGTTATCCCTTCTAGATCTGTTCTAAGTCTTTTATTTTTCCTGGAATAAGTTATTTTGTTGCAGAAGAAATTCAATGCTGTTCTCATTTTCAACTAATCTTACATCAAAATCACACATTGCCTCTTCTGTACTCAAGATGTGTGATAATTGCTGTTTAAAAGATTCACTCAGCACTTCAACTTGTTTTTTTTTTTTACATTCTTCTTTAAAATTGTCCATTTTGCTTTCTAAGTTATCTATCTTTACAGATAACTCACTGATGTTACTTAGTATAGCCTGTATGCCTTTTTTCATAGTACTGTCCTATATGTTAGGCTTAGAGTGTCTCATTCTGAGACAATTAATTTTTTCTAGTTTCTTGACAGGAAAAAGCTATTAAAAGGGTTTCAAAACTTTTTTGAAGCAAATCTTTTAGCAGATGTTTAACTATAAATCAATCCAATTTTAAAATGTTTTATGTGAGTGTTGTTTTAGTAAAAATCCTGTCAGATATGTTAAAATGAAGCAGAGAACTTCCTGCTTTACTATTTAAAAGTAAGTGCTATTCAGTTTCTGTGATAAAAAAGCACCATTATTGTAATAATCAGATAGCTTTATAGTTATAGCTTCACCTGATAAGGGGTATGTAAAACACTTTATTATTGTCAGATAGTTGATGACATGTACAAAGTAAAATTATTCTCTTTTTATTTACTTACCTGTCTACCTGTATATGTTTAGCTTAGTATAATTTCAGTCATAGTGAGTTATAACATCATATCTACCTTTAAATCTTTATTCAATGATTTTTTGTGATAACCTCTTTTCAAAAGCTTCTTAATTATACATCTTGCCACTTAAAAACAAATATTCTGTGCTGAAGAAAAGCCTTATTGTGCAATATTCCCCATATGCCCTTGAACCTGCCAAACTCTTCAACTGATTAATGGTTATATAAAAAATGTATTAACATATATTTCTACAGAACACAACTGAGGTAATATTTTCTTCCTTCATTACCCCAGGAACTCAGATCTCGCTATTGAGTATCATCTCTAAAATTCATGTCTGTTTTTTTTCATTTGCTTGTTTCACTTAGGTTTACTATTCTAGAGACAACCCATTTTTGCCATGGTCAATATTAATCACTATGAAACCTGGAAAGATGATTTCAGATTACAAATTCAGAATGTTATACTTTAGCTGATATGCTTACTAATTTAGATCAGTTAAAAGTACCTTTCCAATCAATAAAATAAGTCATTTATCTGATCATACAACAGAAAGTCACATTGCTTTCAAACCACTAAAAAACAACGAGCTTTGCATTTGCATAATCTAAAAATAATTGTATTGAAACATTGAGTGATACTGAAGGATCATAACTGCAAATGACTAAATTTGTAACTTAAATATTTAAAAATGAATTCTCATTTTGAATTTGCACCATGAGGTGCCATTACTTGTTTATTTTTAACTCAGCTTTTTCTGATAATAACTATAATAGATCAGACCATAGACTAATCACTCTGGATATCCACATTTCACCCCCACCCCCAATCAAGGAAACCACCATGAAAAACTTTTCAAAAGCAAACTTTACGTTACTTAAGACTGAGCTGGAAAGGTTCACAGCCCCCATGCTAAAGGACAATGCTGTCCAAGCTGCTGAATCCCTTACAAAGGCACTCTATGAGCACCTGCAAGAATGCATGGATTGTGCTATCCCAAGCAAAACCAAGACTCACTCCTCCAAGAAAAGGAAACCAGTCTGGTGAAGCCCTGCCATAAATAAACTATACAATAAAAGGAGGAAACTAGTACAGAAAAGAGTAAAATCCCAAGAAGGAAAGACATCCCTGATCAGTATCAGCAATAAACTACGATCCCTCATAAAATCATCCAAGGCTAGCTTCAAAAGAAAAATTGCCAAGTACTCCAAAGATAACCACAAAGTGTTCTTTAGTTATGTCAAGAATCTAAGTGGAAACTCTCAGATCTGCTCTGAGTTAGTGCAGAATGTCACAAAATACACAGAACTGACGGATATTACCAACATTCTGGCAGACAGGTTTAGTGCAAACTTCACCCCCCTCTCACCCCCTAAAGGGCCCGTAACCATACCAGAAGAATGTAGAGCCCCAGCAATCACTGACACACAGGTTAAAACAGCCCTATCCAAAGCCAAAAACACAGCTTCAGTGAGACCAGACGGGTCCCAGGCTGTGTCTTACATGAGCTCTAAAATGAAGTAACCCCTCACCTAAACACACTGTTCAAACTCAGCCTCTCTACAGGCTATGTACCCATAGACTGGCGCACAGCAACATTTATCCTGCTCTACAAAGGTGGAGCCACAATGGTCCCCAGGAACTATTGTCCTATAAGCCTGACTAGCCTGGTCTGCAAGGCTATGGAGCGCATCATCATGGAACTAATTAACAGAGACATTGGGAACCTCCAAACATTAGACCCTACCCAGTTTGGTTTTGATAAGGGCAGATCATGCCTCCTAAACCTGGTGGACTTCTTTGAGACAGTTACCAAGGCTTTAGATGAGGGAAAGGAGGTCCACACAGCCTACCTAGATCTCGCAAAGGCTTTCGACACCATTCCCCATTCTAATATTATACACAAGCTCACCAACCTGAACATAAACCCCTATGGCACGAGATGGGTTGCCAATTGGCTCATGGATAGAACCCACACAGTGAGAGTTGCAGGCTCTAGGTCCGACTCTAAACCGGTTACAAGTAGTGTCCCCCAGGGCTCAGTCTTGGGACACCTCCTGTTCAGTATATACTTCTCAGAGGTACAGGCAAGCACAGGAGGACTATGGCTGACCAAGTTCACAGATGACTGCAAACTGGGGGCCATAATTGACTACCCGGCTGATACAGGCATCCTCCAGAAGGGTCTCACTGAGACGAATACCTGGTATCAAAATCATGGCCTCAAGCTAAATGCCAAAAAGTGCATAGTCATCCCCTTTGGAAAAAACAAAGTACCTGCAAACTACCACATACATGGTAGTCCCCTAAATACAGAAAATGTAATAAGGGTTCTGGGGACCAAAGTAGATAGTAATCTCTCCTTTGATAATCATATTGCCGAGGTGGTTAGAAAATCCTTCTATGTGGCCCACCTAATCACAAAAGGGTTTGCATCTAGAACAAAAGAGGTTACTGTGTCCCTTTACTCATCACTCATCAGACTCATCATAGAGTACAATGCCCCATTTGGGATGTACCTTACAAGACACCTGCAACAACTAGAAAGACCACAGAAGTACCTCAACAAGAGGATTACTGGCCTCAAACAGATGCCCTATGCAGCTTGACTGAAGAAACTCCAGCTGTACTTGGTTGCATACCGCTTACTCAGAGGTGATCTCTGCCTGACATACAAGGCCATGTCCAACACAGAATTGATGGACATGCTCCACCTAAAAAAAAAAACAAATCCCCAAGAGCCACACGCTCTAGGGATCTAAACCGCACCACAATGATAAATAGGACGTGCTGGAGGGATAGATTCCTGTCCCAGAGACTCCCCATGCTTTGTAACAGGATTCCAATCTACATTAGGCAGAACACCTCACTAACACTCTTCAATAGAAACCTTGACAAGTGGATGGGAAACAAAAAATCACTCAGTAAGTTCTTTGAGTCAATGTAAATTCATAAATAATACTATCAGCTTTATTCCAAAAATACAAATAAAAGCATCTATAAGAACTAATAATAGGCATGAATATTTGACGTAAAACATAAATACTCAAATTAATTGTTACTAATAGAGGGTGGAATAAGTGTCTGGTGTCCTCTAATGCTGAATTTGGGTCAGTTTCCTACAGTTGTGTGTGAACAGATAGGAGTTTTCAGAGAGGCTCTGAAGATCAAAATAGTGGTGCATCCTGGGGCTCACATAGGGCACCATTGCATGATCTCCCTCTGAAGGTTATGGCTATTTTTCACTTTTATTTGTGCCCTTCCATATATGAAAGATCTGCCTCTGGCTGCTATAAATCGTATCTTCCTAACTCTCACTTTTTGATAAGAGCAAATACGATTTGTGAGAAGGAATAATAAAGGATCAGCAGTGATAGTAATGAAAAACAAATGAATATTTTTTTCCTTACTAGAGAAAATATAAAACCATACTTAACAGTTGGAATGTCATTATATAGGTCAAGATTTACTATGGTAATAATTATCAAAAAATAAATTCATTAGGGGAATTTCATATATTTTCCATCAAGACGACTTGAATATGACAATAGAGGAACTTGATTCTATGTCTTATAGAATGTCAGCAAATAAGACTATGACAGCCTTTTACATGTAAGACAATAACAGACATTTGAAGCTAATTCTTAGTGAACATAGGAAGAATACTAAGCAAGCAACCATGGGGACAGAAAGACGTTTAGTTTTATACACCTTTAAGTAGACACACAAGATCTTGTCACCACTTCTGTGCATAATAATGCTTACCTCTCATATTAAGCTGTGCTGTACATGATAACGTTGAGGGATTTTTTTACCTGTCCATACAGTCATAAAGGTTAGCATTAAATGTAGCCAAAGTGCTACTTTGTTTACCTGTAGTGGTAATGTCTTCCATAGGATGGCTCTACATTGAGTTAAGAGTCCATTCTCCAGTGGGCCTTGTTTATTTACTGGTATAGATTTAGGTCTCTGTTACAGGTATTTGTAGAGCAACTAGTTTTATCAAGGAATATGAAGTCAAGTATGATTGGCTCATTTATGGCTCTTATAGAGACACATATGTCACCTCTGACTATCTTGTAGGCTACTGAGTGTAAGGAGAGTTAAGCAAATAAACTATACATTGGCTAAGGCATTATTTTACATCGTAAGAAATATAGCATTGTGTACTGTAGCAAGCATGGATACCCATACACTTACTATAGAGATGACATCCCTTTAAAAACTGACCCAGTAGTTAGTGACCTAGACAATGTACTATGAGTCATGACCACTGTGTATCTGCTTGGTCAAGGGAAGTTATTATCTCACTTTCTATTCCTCCCTTGTTCTACCCATAATAAAATATAATGTTCCTTTTGTATATACTTGTCTAAACATATGAGTCAGATAGAAACACTACAATTTTTCCTCACAAAGACAATCAAGGGCATGTCTTCTGTATGACAAACAGAATTCTATCGTCTATGTTTCTTTCAGTCTTTTGGGGGGGGGGGCTTTGCCTCACCTAAAAAGTCTTGAAGGATCCTGTTCTATGCGACCTTGTATACATTCTTAAAACAATCAACACATTATACACCTGCTCAAAGGGACTACACTTCCACAGCAGCATGAACAGGACCTGCAGACAAGATAAATATTATGATTATAGAATTCGTCTTTCATGGAAATGATTTCCCTTAAGTATAAGACAAAGTAGCGAACTGACACTATTCAACTGCAACCTAGAAGAATGAATGGAAAACTATAATGTACTTCTTGTTTGGGCAGTCAGACTCTCATTGGTAGGGGATGAAATTAGGTGAGAGTTACTTTGTGTTGCAGGGTACTGACAAAATGAAATCTTGAGGCTAGGCTACAAATAATACATCAGATAACAACATTGCGCAAACTGTACAGATACACCTGTAAAACAACTGCAGTATTTTATATTGCCAATTCCAATTCATGTAAGAGCTTTTATGTGGGTAAAACCACTCAGAAGCTGTCACAAAGGATAAACAAACATAGATTAGACCTTAGAAACAGGAATTTTAATAATGGCTTAGCCATACATGCCTTGCAGTGTTTGAATTAAAAAAAAAGTTCATATTTTGCACTTGATCATGTAAACATTACAACATTGGCACGGAATGTAAACAATGAGCTTGAGAAAGGAGAATTTAATAGGCAACTTGCATTAACATCTGATAAAGCATCAGGTCTCAATAACATGATCGATATTAAAAGTGTTTTGAGACTGAGGAAGTTGTAGCTTTGTTTAAAAATATTTTAGACTTATTAACTGAGATTGTTTTTAAGTTTTACAAAGATAACCTCAGTCAAACTATTTTAGATAAACTATTTAGGGAAACTATTTAAAACATTTATATAGCTGTGCACTTCAAGAAGGAGATATTTCAACTAGTTAATTATTTAATGTTACAAATCAGTATTTATTTGGGTATCATGTCATTGCACTTTATTCTGATGAAGTACTTATGAAATAAAGAACAAACGTGCTCAAAAAAGTTACTGTTCATTTCTATGGTGGAAACGTGATAATTAAGTGGAGTTGGCCATATAAGTGCCCAAGTATCTTATAACTATATCTGTCTGTAAAGAAGCAGTATTTACGTCAATCACTGGTTCCAAACTAACAAGAACAAACATAATTATCTCTCCCTTTTTTGCTATGTCTGACAAAATTACTTCATGTAAGACTGAACTTAAAAATCATAAAACTTGAGTAAGAGTTTTATAGAAGATGTTTCCAGACATTGAATATGAAGTCCTTAATTATTGTCACAGAAAAGAAATACCTTTTATTAAGTCTGTTAACCAGGATCACAAGAGAACATTTGTAGGCACAACCCAGGTTATACATATAGCTTTATCTATTTCCCTTTCTCTCATCCCCCTCTCACATGCACATGCATGCACACATACACACACATACACACAGGACAGTAAGGCCAAAGAAATGCACCCATTTATATTTTATAAAAGAAATACACTGATTATCAGCTTTTACGAGCTTTATGAGCTTTTTTATAGCAGTTTTAACTCTTTCTCAAGTACTGAGCTTGAGGAAATGGGGAACTGACTACAGAATTAATTAAAATTGCTCACATCTTCTAAACCATTGGCACTGGTATGAAGCAATAGGAAGATGTCACTGCAAGCAAAGAAGTAAGTATGCAAATAGCATGAGGAATAAAACAGGCACAAAATGTATACACACATTTAGAGTATCTGCTCATCAGTGATTTTTCTGAAGAAGAAAGGCTTCCTGATATATCTGCAAACATGTCAATGACAACCACTTTATTTTGTAAAGTTTCTAAGGTGGCCAGATATGGAAGGCCAATCTAAAATTCGGCAAGGTATTATGTTTATATAATGTACTAGGAGAGGAAGAATTGAGCTATTTCAGTTCAGTCTGTAGTTTTGTACAACGTGTCTCCAAAATTTTGAAATAGTTTATTTGTGTCAGTGTTGTTCTTCAGCTTACAAAACTGTCTATACTGTAAAAATTATCAAACTGTATTATTAGTTTAATTCACACTTAAAAAGTGAGATGTAGATAAAGACCAGGGTTGATTTACAACCTTTAGTACCTTGCAGGTGAGATGTCACATGGCTGTTTCACCTCTTCATTTGCTACCACATGGGTAAACTACATGGTTGCAACTAGCCAAGTTCTGATGTTGCTCTTTTCTGATATTATCTCTATCGAGTATACAAAAGTTACTGGACTCTTCAGAAATCCTGTCAAGACAAAACTATGGGTTGTATATAGGATAATAGATGGCCTCTGCATATGCAGATACATGTATGGGATAGCAGGGCAGGGAAATGATCTATGAGTGTATACTGAACAGATATTTGTCATAGATAACTCTGTGACATCTTTACCTTATTTACTTTGTCTATAGGAAATAACAAAATGAATGATCAATATGCATTTATAAATCATCTAAATGGTACTAGCTCTAAACTCTGTTTTAGTCCTTGCATCAGTATTATATGGCTACCATTCCTAAAAGTGCTTATCTCAGTTAATCCAGCTGTGGTATCTACAACTAAAGTTTACAGAACAGTTGCAGATTACATTGTGTTACTAAAAGTTAAACTTTACTACCCACAACACGTAATTAGGAATAACTCTGAATATCTCATTATATGATAGGGAGAATAATAAATTCCAAGCATAACTGAATCTTGGTCATAGGTTCATAGGTTCATAGGTTCATACTAGGCTATCTGCCCGAGGGCATTTACAAGCCTAGCCCATAGTTTTGTGGCTTAAGCCACCCCTTTAGTATGGGGAACTATACCCATTATTTTGCTGTGCCTCTGTTGAGCAGTGACACTGAGGTAATCCCTGGGGTATATCTGCGATCTCCCATCCATTGGTCAAGATTTCTCTTGAACAAGGCCAGCGAGGTGCTCTGCCTCACATATACCGGGATTTTATTCCACAGCATAGGGAGTCTTTGGGTGATGAATCTATCCCTCCAGCACGTCCTATTAATAGCCGTGTCGAGGTTTAAGTCTCCGCACTTGTGGCTCTGACGGATCTAGATGTTTTGAGGTGAAGCATATTCATCAAATCTGGGTTTGACATGGCCTTGTATGTTAGGCAAAGGTCACCTCTGAGCAAGCGGTAAGCGACTGAATAGAGCTGGAGTTCTTTCAGTCGGGCAGCATAGGACAGATGTTTGAGACCCTTTATCCTTTTGGTGAGGAACTTTGTGGCCTCTCCAGCTGCTGCAAGTGTCGGGTCAGATACATTTCGAATGGGGCATTGTATTCAATCATTGGTCTGATGAGTGATGAGTATAGGGAGACTATGACCTCCCTTGATCTAGATGAGAATCCCTTCATGATAAGGTGGGCAATGTAGAAGGTCTTCCTAACTACTTTAGCTACATGGGTGTCGAATGACAGACTACTATCAACCTGGGTCCCCA
Organism: Protopterus annectens; assembly: GCF_019279795.1. Lineage (NCBI taxonomy): Eukaryota > Metazoa > Chordata > Ceratodontiformes > Protopteridae > Protopterus > Protopterus annectens. Next base: position 964,609,791 of record NC_056745.1, read on the forward strand.
GGTCCCTGATAACTTCTTCTGTACTCAGTGGATTGCCACCTATTTGGTAGCTAGGGGTAACCTTGTTTTTCCCGAAGGGTATGACTATGCATTTTTTGGCATTTAACTTTAGGCCATGGCTCTGGCACCAGTTATCCGTTTCTGTGAGACCCTTCTGAAGGATATCTGTGTCAGATGTGTTTTCTACTATGGCCCAGTTTGCAGTCATCTGCAAACTTTGTCAGCCATAACCCTCCTGTGTTTGCTTGTACTTCGGAAAAGTAGATGCCAAACAAGAGTGGGCCCAGGACTGAGCCCTGTGGTACACCACTTGTGACAGGCTTTGAGTCTGACATGGCGCCAGCAACTCTGACCCTGTGGGTTCTGTCACTCAGCCAGTTTGCAACCCATCTTGTGATGTATGGGTTAACATTTAAGCTGATGAGTTTTTCAATGATACCCGAGTGGGGTATTGTATCAAAGGCCTTAGCCAGATCGAGGTAGGCTGTATGGACTGCCTTTCCGTCATCAATGGCTTTGGTGACTGTTTCAAAAGTCAACCAAGTTTAGAAGGCATGATCTGCCTTTGACAAAGCCAAACTGGGATGGATCCAAAGTCTGCAAATTCCCTATGTCTTTATTTATGAGGTCCATTATGATCCTCTCCATGGCTTTGCAGATAAGGCTTGTCAAGCTAATGGGACGGTAATTTCCAGGGTCGGTGGAGGCACCGCCTTTGTGAAGTGGGACCACAGTTGCAGTGCGCCACTCCTTGGGTACATATCCAGAGGTAAGACTATGATTAAACAGCTGTCCTAGCTGTGGGTTTAATTCCTCGTTGAGTTCGTGGAGCACACAGCCGGGGACACCATCAGGTCCCATGGATGCTGTGTTTTTTGCTTTGGAGAGAGCAGTTCTCACTTGGGCGTTGGAGATGTTTGGGGGGCTGCAATCGCTTGGTATAGATATCTCTCCTTTTGGGGAGGGAGAGAAGTTTGCACTGAACCTGTCAGCCAGTATGTTGGCAATGTCTGTAGGATCAGTAATCTTCACATCATTATGAACTAGTTCTGAGCATATCTGGGAGTTTCCTCCCAGGTTTCTAACATAGCTAAAGAAGGCCTTATGATTGTCTTTTGAGTCTTTAGCTATTTTTCTCTCAAAATTTGCTTTGGATGATTTTATGAGAGCTCTTAGTTTTTACTTATAGTGATCAAGGGTGTCTTACCTTTTAAGGATTTTGCTCTATCTTGTAGTAGCTTCCTCCTTTTGTTGTAGAGTTTGTTTATGGCTGGGGTCCACCAGAGTGGATGCTTGCCTTTGGTACAAAGAGTCTTTGTTTTGCTTGGGATTGCCTTATCCATGCAGTCCTGCAGGTGCTGGTAGAAGGCATTTGTAAGTGATTCAGCGGCTTGAGTACTGTTTTCCGTCGGCTCGGGGCCTTAAAGGAGACCACACTAGTCTTTAGAAGTGTGAAGTCGGCTTTCGAGAAGTTCTTTACTGTGGTCTTTTTATTTCAGGTGGGGTGGGATGAGGACCTCCAGCGAGATTAGTTTGTGATCTGATCTCACCAGTGAGGGGTATACTTCGGTGTTGAACATTGTGCTCCCATGTTCGTGATGATGAGATCAAGTATGTTTTCTCCTCTTGTGGGGATGGTGACTAGTTGTTCCATGGCATTTGAGTTTATGAATTCCAGGAACTTTTGGGCTAGGGTGTTTGGGCTTGAGTAGTGTTCCCAGTCTATATTAGGGTAATTGAAGTCACCTAGTATGATGGTGTTTGGTGATACATTTATCCTCTAGTGTTTTCAGGAAGGCCATGTGAGGTTCCTGAGTTTGTGAGGGTGGCCTGTAACATGCTACAATTTGCAGAGCAGTCTTGCCTATGGTTAATTGCACCTGGATGGTCTCCGATGCATCGTGCGTTGCCACCAGTCTTGAGGTGTGGGTGTCTTTGATGAATATGGATACCCTCCTTTCTTGGTATTGTCCGGATTTTGGGGCCGGAACGCATGATAAGAGGTAAAACCTGATAGTGCTGGGGTGCTCTCAGGAGCCTTGAACCAGGTTTCTGTCACTGCACAGACATCGATGTTCTCCATACTGAGAAGGGCCTCGAGTGCGTGCATTTTGAGATTTAGACTTCTGGCATTGAGCAGCATTACCCTTAGTTTTTTTCCTTTTTTGTGTTCTAGGGTGGTAGGTTTAGAATTTGAGCCTTGCCTAAAAAGGGCACTATGGGGGTGGCAAGAGCCTTTGCCAATATCCGAATCCCAGGGTGACAGGTGCAAGCCGTCCCTCATGAAGCAGCGTGGCTTGTCCAGCATGTCATCCCAGGCAGACAGACATTGATCCCCTTTGAATGACACCAGAGTTTAAGCCAATTGTTAAAGCTGATCATCTTATCTCTGTATTGTGGCATCATTCTTGGTGAAGGTAGGATACTGCTCAAGGTCAGGGTCATACCTGCCTGGGCTACATAATCAGAGAGCTCCTCAATGTCTCTTTTCATGTAGTCCAAGGAGGTACGCCTCAGGTCGTTTACACCAGCGTGGACAATAACTGAGTCATATTTGTACCTGCTGTTGAGAGACCTGAGTGCTTGCGTTATGTGGCGGATTCTAGCGCCCGACAGGCAGCTTACTGTGACCTTCTCCTTACTCAGTCTGGTGAGCGGGACGCCAGTGTGTCTGACTATGGAGTCACCAATGACTAGTGTGTCTGGCATTGTGTTTGGCCTTAAGGGCTGTGACTGTTTGACACTCTGACTGTGAGGTCTATGTGTTGCAGGTGTTGTGTTCTGAGGTGGTGGTTGTTTGGGTGTCTGCTTTGGTGGCCTCTGCTGTTTTGGTAGATTTTTGATCAGAGCCGAAAGTATGTCTTTGTGTGTTTATGTGTATGATTTGAGGTTGTGATGGTACTATGTGAGACTGGGTCTATAGTGTGTGTGGTAACCTTCTCCTCCTGACTGGTCTTGCCAGTCCTATGTTGAGAGAGCTCAGCCTCCAGTTTGGCCGTATAGTTGCATCTCTCGCATGTATTTGTGTTTTGTGGGAGGAGGAGAGGGTTGTCTGTGTACATGAGGCAATTGTAACATTGTCTCAATATTCCCAGGTTCACCAGCTGAGCAGGAGAGGACACTATCAACTGATCCCTCGACATGCTAGAAGGACTAGACAAAAACTTTAAAAGAGATTCCGGGGACGTGAGTGACCGAGAAATGGGGGTTTGCCTTTATGGGGTGCTATCTATAAGAGTGCCGTATCAAGGTAATAAGTACTGTAGGAACAAGTGCTAGGTTTAACAGATAGAGAAAAGTCTACTTGGAGTCAAGTAGAGATGATCTTTTAGGTATTAGAGAAAGTGCTAGTAACAGGGATGCTTAAAGGTAAGATTGAAAAGAATGCACTCTGCAGTGTGCACTAGAGAAGTTAGATATGAAAGTAGGTAACTTGAGTTTTACCTGTTTAAAAAGTTAAGGTTTAGTGGAGAGTTACTATTTTTAAAACAGCAAGATGGACTGAAAGGGGTGGTTACTTTTGTATTTTGGTACTATGAAATACTGTAGGATGGCCAATAAATTTAAATAATTGAAGGGGTGGGATTTCAAAAGTGATGGTTTTGTGATTACTCACATAAGCCAGTGAAAGTAGAGAGAAATGAGATATATGGTCAGATTAACATAAGAGGCGGGCAACTAGAAAGACAGTGGTATTTAACAAGACAACTTAAATGGGAGGGAGGGAGGGAAAAAATTCTGCCTGACTCAGAACAGAGAGAGCTGTGGTCTCTTTTGAAGTTTTAATATGCTGTTAAACAGAATGCAAGCAAAACACAAGGTAAAGAAAACAAACTACAGTATTCAAAATATAGAAAGACAACACAGAAATACAAAAATAACAGCAAACTAACCTTTCCTTCACAGCAAAGTGTAGCAGAGTCTGGATGAGCCTTTCTGGTAAAGCTCTGAAATGTTTTAGTTTACTCCTTAAATAGAAATTTTAGTTCCTAGCTCCACCCCCTCTGTTAACAAGTGATTAACCTTAAGTGACCTTTTCTGTCTTATGAATGAGTCCTTAATTAATCAGTTCTTATTTCTGCCTGACTCAGAACAGAGAGAGCTGTGGTCTCTTTGAAGTTTTAATATGCTGTTAAACAGAATGCAAGCAAAACACAAGGTAAAGAAAACAAACTACAGTATTCAAAATATAGAAAGACAACACAGAAATAGAAAAATAACAGCAAACTAACCTTTCCTTCACAGCAAAGTGTAGCAGAGTCTGGATGAGCCTTTCTGGTAAAGCTCTGAAATGTTTTAGTTTACTCCTTAAATAGAAATTTTAGTTCCTAGCTCCACCCCTCTGTTAACAAGTGATTAACCTTAAGTGACCTTTTCTGTCTTATGAATGAGTCCTTAATTAATCAGTTCTTATTTCTGCCTGACTCAGAACAGAGAGAGCTGTGGTCTCTTTTGAAGTTTTAATATGCTGTTAAACAGAATGCAAGCAAAACACAAGGTAAAGAAAACAAACTACAGTATTCAAAATATAGAAAGACAACACAGAAATACAAAAATAACAGCAAACTAACCTTTCCTTCACAGCAAAGTGTAGCAGAGTCTGGATGAGCCTTTCTGGTAAAGCTCTGAAATGTTTTAGTTTACTCCTTAAATAGAAATTTTAGTTCCTAGCTCCACCCCCTCTGTTAACAAGTGATTAACCTTAAGTGACCTTTTCTGTCTTATGAATGAGTCCTTAATTAATCAGTTCTTATTTCTGCCTGACTCAGAACAGAGAGAGCTGTGGTCTCTTTTGAAGTTTTAATATGCTGTTAAACAGAATGCAAGCAAAACACAAGGTAAAGAAAACAAACTACAGTATTCAAAATATAGAAAGACAACACAGAAATACAAAAAATAACAGCAAACTAACCTTTCCTTCACAGCAAAGTGTAGCAGAGTCTGGATGAGCCTTTCTGGTAAAGCCCAATTCTTGATATTAAGGATCATATTATGGAAGGAGTTTCTGCAAGACAATTAAAAGTTGGTGGACTGGAGGTTCAAGCTCTGCATAAGAATATTATGCTAAAAAATTGTCTTATTTACCTGTTGTTTTTTTTTTCCTTTAATTAGGTATTTGAGGAATACTTTGCTCTGCAAAAGAGCATGAGATCTAAAAGGATCTGCTATATCATGGTTCAAATGGCTAGACAAAGATACCCGTGAAGGAGTCTAAAAGAGAGAGAGAGAGCTGTCAGTCTGTTCTTTTTTTATTTTTAAGATTTTCAAGGCCATTGAGCTTTTTAGTTAGGAATCTCTGAGGACAGAAATAATCAAAACAAGAGAGCTATAAATAGACATTTTTGGTTTGGACATTTTTCAGTTATAGTTTTGTTAAATAGGAATAATCCTTGGCTTCTGCAAATTCCAAAAGAGAATGAAAAGGTCTTCAGTCTGTAAAGATAAGAAAACACATGCAGCATACTTAGCAGAATGCTAGCATCATACCTTTTATACAGTACTTAACCATTTGCAATGTGAACAAGTACAAGTCTCCAGTGTGTTTCTGCATCTTAAAGTCAATGCTGCATGGAGTGAAATATTTGTTCTTGGGTTTACATCTTATGCACCGAATTATAGTTTATTTTTATTTTTCTATTGATTAGCCTTACTGAGGAATCGGCTCACAATTAGAAGACAGTGCTGCATTTGAACACATTTTGCACCTAGCTGCTTTCATATAGAACCATTCTTATTGGTTCTTATCTCTTTAGTGCTAATTTAGACAAAATCATCCTAAAATATTTCTGGAACATTATTATTGTGCAAACATTACACCCTGCCTAAATCATTAAGTCTTAGCAGAGTTCCCCTCTACTCGGCACTCATTAGACCCATTATAGAGTACAAAGCCCCTTTTGGAATGTACCTCACAAGACATCTGCAGCAGATGGAAAGTCCACAAAAGTACCTCACAAAGAGGATTACTGGCCTCAAACAGATGCCCTACACTGACCGTCTCAAAAAACTCCAGCTTTACTCTATAGCATATCGCCTACTCTGAGGATATCTCTGCTTAACATATGAAACTATGTTGAACCCAGAGCTGTTGGACATGCTACACCTTAAGAAATCCCAAACCCTCCGAGCTACATGCTCTAGGGACCTAAACCTTGTCACCACAATAAACCACAATAAACAGGACATGCTAGAGGGATAGATTCCTGTCCCAGAGACTTCCTATACTCTGGAACAAGCTACCCATCTATGTCAAGCAAAGTTCCTCATTAGCACTCTTCAAGAAAAATCTTGATGAGTGGATGGGAAATAGGAAATACACCCCAGGGATCACTTCTGTGGCTTTGCTTGATAGGGGCACAGGAAATGAACTTTCCTGGGTGGTGTAAGCCAGGGAACCTTGTTGGCTAGGCTTACTTAGGCCCTTGGACCGATAGCCTAGTACCTACCTATGAACCTATCAACATATAATTATTGTTGCCTTAAAAATTCAAAGTTTTGATCTCAAAGATAAATTCATAGAAATAAGTATAGTAGCATAACCCACACTGCACATACTGAGGTGTGCTGCTGCATTAAACTATGGTTCGTGGTTACATACATTCACAACTGAGCTAAGTCAGATTAATGCTCCATATTCATGGCCATGTATTGCTGAACTCAGCAGTTTAAACAATTGCTCAGCTGACTGCCATATTGAGTAGACAGTCACAAGCTCAAATGACAATGAGAAATACAGACAGACACATTGACACATAGACATAACCTGCATAATTTATCTACAACAATGTCTATTTGATAGACAAAGTTAAGTAGAGCACAGGCACTTCATTTTTTTGTCTCTGCTGTTCTCACTTTTCTCTGTCCGACAATAGAGAACATGACCGCACACGCATGCACACACACACACACACACACACACACACACACACACACACACACACACACACACACACACACACACACAACTACACAGCTACTCAGACAAACATACATAAAGACTCATAGAATGACAACACAGATATACACATGCAAACACACACATACACACACATCTGAAAGTAAAAATTGCAGCTAGTGTCACAATCATGATATCACATAGACACAAAACAGCAAATATACACACAAATGAAGCCTCAATCTCACAAAGAGGATTACTGGCCTCAAACAGATGCCCTACACTGACCGTCTCAAAAAACTCCAGCTTTACTCTATAGCATATCGCCTACTCTGAGGAGATCTCTGCTTAACATATGAAACTATGTTGAACCCAGAGCTGTTGGTCATCCTGAACACATTCTAATGCACAAACATGCAAACATTTATATTGAACAGTCCTGCCATTCAATCCCAGATCACACTCAGACAATGTCCTTGTGGCATCCACAAAAAAACACACAGTCATACACACACACATTACATACCTGGATTGTTAAACAGTCTCCATAGGGCTATTCTGCTTCACCCTGCATGGATTTCCCAGAGGAATTCATAGGTGCGATGCAGCTTTTAACTGTATGCACGTATGCATGTTGTGCACTGCCCTGCTTAGATCCTGCACAGTATGGATGGTTATGAATTGCCACCCTAAGCAAGTATCCCATGCAAGTCAGTGCACAATGATGTAGAGCAGCCTAGTTTAAATAGGCCAGCTGCACAAAGTACATTTACATATAGCACTGTAAAGCCTCACTTTCCAATAGGGCAGCTGTATACTACCAGGCAGTGTAATGTCCATGAATTGGGAACCACTTGCCTACACACAAATTTAGTTGTGTGGTTTAGCATAATAGTCAACCTCTCCATGAATTGTAGCCACTATCTTACTGTGCATTATTACCAGCACTCTTGCAAATCTATCTGAGGTTTACTCTACTACCTATTGAAAATAAGAATGATAGTCATTTTATACCTTATTAAAAAAACTATTTGAAATTTACTCTGATTTTTGTCTTAGTTCTAGGGCTTGACAATATTTCTTCATGAAAGTTTAATAGCCATATTCTTTTTTATTTGATGAGTGCCTTATCTGTGTCTGATGTCTAACCAAGCAACCCTATACCCATCCATCCATCCATTTTTAAAACCACTTACACTGGTAAGAGTTTGGATGGTAATACACTTAGTAAGGCAGGGCAGACTTCACTATGAACAAAAACAGTGCCCAGTATATTCTGCGTGCTCCTAAGTATCAAATGCAAGGTGAGAGAGATGTAATCTCTTCATTAGATCCAGGCATGTTTACACAGGACATGCCCACAGGGAATTCTTTTTAGGTGACCAGATCATCTCAACTATTGCCTGTCAAACATGAGCAACAATGGTTGTATTCCATGCTGATATAGGATTACAGAATTCTTTATACTATCACATAAACACTCCATGCAAAATGTAAAGGGGTGTTTAACTGTTCTCTTAACTGTACAGTTAATTAGTGCACTGTTTACTCACACAAGGACCAGGATGACCCCCCCAAAATCTCTTAGCTCCTTCCATGCAATGCCAATCCCTATAATCAATGAATACTCCCCTTTAACAAAGAAATGTATAGGAGGAAGGATGAGAATTAAAAGTTGTCCCTAGCTCATCAACAAGTGTGCTGATAAATTAAACTTAAAGATCTTGCTTCCATACATTACAGAAAATGTACTACCCTCGATCATAACAGCAGTTTGGGTAGTTGCTTTCACTCACTTCATAAGCTTTCATTTTGCATTGTTTTTGTCTGTCTGTTACTCATCCAACAATATATAATCTGATGTTGCTTGCAGAATATATAGCCAAAGCAGTGGAAAGGTTGCTTTTGTAAATTTCATAAGTACCAATCTCTGCATCAGCTTGAAGAAGATTATGCACTGCCTTCCTTTGATGTTTATTAATTTCTTCTCTTGCAGTATGCCACTAATACTGTGCTACCCAGGAAAAATCATTCTAAAGCTTCTTCCTTATTTATAATTGCTGTATCTCACTGTTACTTGTGGCTGTGATGTTGGTTATCTTATCTCTTCAGCAATTAATAGCCTTCTAAATTCACATCTTATAACAATGAGAACTTCTGTTACAATGGCTAGCGGTAGTTCTCTGCAAACCCTAAGTATACATGACTGCAGTTGGATTAAGCAGGCCAGTACTGACTTAAACTAATACTAAGTTCTTAGCACAACCCACTTTTGTCAAGGCCCTGAATCACAGTTATACTAAAGTGCAGCACTAGAATTGTGCTTCATACAGGTTTTTAAAAATGAGGCCACAACTATACTAAACTAGGCCCAAAATCCACAGAACAGAAAAATCTCATGAATTCCAGGGTAAAGAATTCTAAACCTGATATCATATTAAGGTCACAGACTGACTTATTTGAGGCCTTTCCAGTTGTAATTAAACTAATACATATCATGTCTGGAAAACTGCACTAACCCACAAACCATAAGGGCTGCAGAAATTTAATCATTACATTAAAAATTGTAACTAAACTAATTCATAGCATGTCTGTAAAAATGCTAATACCCTACAAATCATAAAGGTTACATAAAATGTAATCATTGGAGTTATTCAGGGGAAACTTGAGTATTACAGTGTATTGATTTTAAAACTCCATCTCATTATTCTGATTTCATGTTTCATTAAGAATGTTAATAAAATCAACTATTGTTTATTAGAAAACTTGCTGATGTGGTTGTTAGCTTTCAGACCCCCTGCAAATCACATCTACACAATTTCTTTGAAATATTTACAAAACTTTAATCTGTGTTAAAGTTTTTAGCATTTGTTGAAAACCATTTTCTACTTCTCCAGTGGGAGTAGTCTGCTGTCCGAACTCACTGGCAACTTTTCGTTTCATCCCTAGTTTCTGATAATTGCATGTAGTAATAATGTGTACATTACACCATGCTCTTACTTTGTACAGGTATTACCAGTATCTATAAGTAGTGTAATAAAGAATCAGTATAACAGGACTGGCACATGTTTGTATAAACAGACACATACTCACACACACACACACACACACACACACACACACACACACACACACACACACACACACAGACACACAGACACACAGACACGCACACACACACACACACACACACACACACACACACACACACACACACACACACACACACACACACACATACACACACACACACACACACACCTGAAAGTAAAAATGTCAACTTCTGGCAAAATCCTCATATCAGGCATTCAGACTGTGATACAGATGTGTTGCAAATCAAAGTGTGGATAAACTCAATAAGATCTATTTTCATTTTCCATTGATTTTTATACTGGTCAGATAGAGGAGCTTAAGACACAGTCATTTTTCTATCAAAAACACACAGAAAACTTTGAGTGAAACATGAAAGTAGAATATGTCGCCTCATAAAACACACCCTACACTTATGATGATCCTGATATCATTAGGGTGCAAAATTTCACTTGCCTAACAACTTTGATCACATGATTACTGAAATATAACTAAAAGGGCTTGAAGGGTGCAATAAGTTGTGACACAGGTTTAAAGGATTTTTCCTGTAAAAGTGCTCATTGAATGCCCTTAGCAGCAGAAGTAATCATTTTGGAGATAGCACTTTAGTGCACACATTGTACTTTTCTGAAAATTCCTTTTGGTAAACATTACGTAACAAGATAAATACTTTCACACGTTGTACTTCTCTGAAAATTCCTCTTGGTAAACATTATGTTACAAGATAAATACTTTCTTTTCACAAGAATAATGAAGAATTTGTACTATATTAATTGAATGTGCAGATGTGTAAGCATATTGCTATAATTAATGAGGTACTGTCCTTAAAGATTACAAATTTCTTCAAAATAATTTAAATTCCCTGAATACCAGAACAACATAGTTACTCTGCTAATTTAAGTCCCTTAATATAGATTTTTTTTAAATTTTAGTTGAATATAGTCTGCCAAAACATCTTACAAAAATAGCTGTAAATATCCATTCACATTTATTAGTCACACTCCTGTAGCAGCCATGTGAGCAGCTATTACCAACCATGAAGTTTGCTAAACAAAGGAGAAAACAGAAGGAGAATGGAAGACCTTTTTTCTGTATCACACATCCACCTATATGCACAATTTAGAAGTCATCAGTCTGCCTAGGATGACTTTGGAATATGGGATAAGCACTGGGGTATCTGGAGAAAACTCACACAATAATTAGACTCCTAACAGAAAACACCCTAGCAGTGAACCAAAACTGACTATCCTCCAGATTTAGCAAGCTCTGCATAGAGTGCCTGAATAGTGTCAGAGCTGCTGCATGCAATATGGCCGACGAGCGACCCAGGAACAAGTCCCCGAGATGTGAACAAAAGCGCCTACACTATTCCTGCACAGACGCCACTACCATATGCTAATTACCTCATTTGCTTATGAAAACCATGCAAATAAGGTGAATTAGTGATCCAGGAAGCAGGCAGTTGTCTGTGCAGGAATAGTGTAACCTGTAGAAATGTATTCGGTTACTAACTGAATACATTTCTGCAAATTACAAAATGGAGGCAAAACAGTTCAAAAGAAAGCATGTATGCAATGTAGTAGGCATACCAATGGCCAAATATATGACCATTGGCATGAAAAATAGATGAAATGTTATAAAAAAACAATTTTTTATTTTTGGCCGATCTCGGACGTTTAAGTGTAGGGCAGTGTTGCGCAAATGCGGTCGCCATGAACATCAAAAACTAAAGAGAGAAATAAGCTTTTATACCCAAAATCAGCATTTTGACATAATAGTCAATGGTATGCATAAGACAACAATACCAGGGAATAGTGGTTGCTAAGGGGGAAGGCTCAATGTGAGTGTAATAAACATGAATTAGCATTCTGGTTTATGTAAATGAGGGATTGATACTGAATAGGTTGGGAGGGTGGCCTAATGGTTGAGGTGTTTGCCTTAGAAACACACGGTGCAGGGTTTGAGTCTCACAAGGGATAATTGGCTAGGCTTAAAATGGCTCAGAAGGGCAGTTAGCTTAGTACTAATCTATGAACATATGAACCAATAATCTCATCTCTGTGTTAGCTTGCACCCAACCGTGTAATTGCAACAACACCATTGTGTAAGTATAAGAGGTGGATGACCTCATAAGGGGGTGTGTAATGCATGATGTAAGCTTATTGGAGCTCTGTGGCCCGTGTGCACCCTTAGCTAAGCAAAGCTAAGGAATGGGGTATGTCTCACATTGTTGAGCACTGTTTTCCCTTCTTAAATGGGTGTACATGCCGCGCACTGGGTTTTAAACAACCCCCCCCCTCCCAAAAAATAAGAAATAGCAGCACTGTTCACATCTGAGCACTGGGTATGTGTGGCATTCCTCGGGGCTTAAATGGGAAGGCAGCGGGAAGGGAAAACAGCAGTAGGAAGGCAATCAAGGAGAACTAGTATAGCTGGCCGGTGAAATGTATCAGAATCAGCCAATTACACAGGCAGCAGCCCAGCACACTACTATAAACTATGCAAACACCTTCCAGTCTGTTTTTTCCCACAAACTCTACACCACCAGTGTACACAGATGGGGAAATTTTACCTGACAAAACCAACAGAATGTTAGGGGCTGCTGTCACTCTCATACATCAATTTGTGCAAAAGGCTGAGGGTGGTGAGAATGTGAATCCTGACAACCATCTCACAGTGAGAAGGAGGAGAAAAGTGTACAGACCCAGGGTAACCTTCTAGAGGCTACATGAGCTGGAGATTGTGGAGTGCTACATGGTGGACAGGGACATCATATAGCAAATTGTTGAGCTGTGCCAGCCCTACCTCACATACAGAACCAACAGAAGGGAACCAATCCCAGTGGATACCAAGGTATGTGTAGGCTTAAGAATACTAGCCACAGGTACCTTCCAAAGGGCAACTGGGGATATCATGGGGATCTCACAGGCATCAGCATCCAGGTACTTCACCAGTTCCTGGATGTCATGTCAGCACATGCCACTGAGCGTATATATTTCCTCAAATCCCGTGAGGCGTTGACCAGAAATATGTGCCTCTTCCACCAAATAGCAGAATACCCCAAAGTAGTGGGTGCTATAGACTGCACGGACATACAAATCAAAGACCCACCTGGAGGGTGGGGTAGCGTCAACATAAACAGCAAGGGCTTTCCCTCCATAGACTGCCAGGTCATGTGTGATACCCAGGGCATTATCTTGAATGTATGTGCTAGCAGCGCTGGAAGCTATCATGACTCCCACATCTGACATATGACACAGCTGTACCAGTCATTTGCCAGTAGGGACATTGCTTATGGCCACCTAGTGCAGGATGCTGGCTATGCACTGGAGCCGTGGCTGATGACATCCCTCAGAAATGCACACACACCTGAACAAGAACTCCATAATGAGGCACACGCATAAACCAAAATCATTATAGAGCATGTGTTTTGGATGATCAAGTCACAGTTCCGCTGCCTGGATATATCTGGTGGAGCCTTGCAGTACTCTCCAGCTACATGTACACAAATGTTCATAGTATGTGTCATGCTATGCAATATGATCCTGCGGAAACAGCTGCTGCAAGAACAGCACAGGGCAAGGCAACACAGCCACCCACCATTGCCAAGGCCAGCACAGGCACAAAGTGACTCAGAGGAGGAACTGCAGAAAGAGGCGTACCCAGTATGCCCAGGCCTTGGCAAAGAGGCAACACATAGCACATGCACTGACATGATAGGGACCCAGGGAATGACACCTCTCTCTGACTCGCACATACAGTAAAAGGGATGCCAAACATGACACTATCTGTGCTTTACCATGTATAGGGAGTGTACTATGTGCATCCAAATTAGACAGCCCTCCAGCACTGTCCCAAATACTGGCCCAGCCTCAAGGTAAGTATCTCTTCCTATCAATTATTGAATGGAGTAGTATGTTCTGATAGTTGTATCAATGGTATGGATGCAAGCATGCAAGGGAATTGGGTTGCTGAATGGACTGGCAGCAGATAGTGGACACCTATATGGGCAGCATGGAATCCATAACAAATACTGGTGTCAACATACTAGGCAGTACTAGACAAGGTGACAAATCCCACCGCAGTACAAGTGGTGGACCAAATAACTGTGGGTGCCCATAGGACACATATATGCATGTCAGTGAGGCTCACATATCCACCACCAGCCTCAGCCAGCAGGCCAGGTATAGATGACCATAAAGAAATGCTGGGCTAAGGCCCGCAAATCATGGCACTGTTGAACAGCCCCCCCTCCAGATCTACACAGACAGACTACAACAGGTCTGGCAGTTGTATATTAGTCCTGAAGGGTAAGAAGTCAGAAACTGAAATGTAGGTCAATAAAACCAAAGATCTGTACTCTACTGATATGCCTCCAGTCTGCATGATAGGTCAGAATACAATATGAAATGGAAGCCAATGGAGTACCTGAAATACCAGTACAGTCATAGCAAATGTTTATAGTCATTAGGTGTACCCCCCACCCACAATCCTATGTAGAAATGCAGTAACATTTAAGTGTGAGGAGTAATATCAGTGGAGCACAGATTGCCCGAACTGGCCCAATCTACAGGATAGATTGTTGCATGTGTATAATATGCAGAGGTCTGTGTGTTAGGTTGTTGTGTGTCAATATTGTCTGGAAGTGGTCAGCATGTAGGCATGGAGGGTTGGGACTTGGTAGCCTATGGGCAGTATTGTGTTTGACAGGGCCATGTTCTGACAACTGCAGTGCCAACTACAATGCTTCTCAGCAATACCCATGTCATCAGTCATCCATACTCACTGTCCAGATGTTAATATCTGTCACCGTCTGAAAGATGGGCATGCCATGAACTTGGGCCCTGACATACACACAGTACACAGGTGGAAGTACCCTAGACAGAGTGCGTATAATGTAACTACCAACTGCACATAACTTTGGAATTATACATACAGGTTAACAGCACATTACTTGTCCGTGTAGTATGGAATACTAGTGTAGTCTGGCCAATCACTGGCAGACCACAAAATGCACAGTAATAAAGTAATGAGAGATTGTCAATGTCCACACACAAGGCATCATAAAGGGAATGTCCCAGGTATATCTGTGAGTCAGCTGCAAGTAGCTTCCATATCACACATGCACTCAGCTCACCCCACCATCAGCCACAGGTTAATGAGTACTGTATGACCGCACTTCTTTATGGGAATACGCACAGAATGCAGCAAGTTGAAGAGGTGTCCTATGCAGGTGTGTCCCTAACTGTAAGCAGTATTCTGTCTGCATCCAGACCAATGGATCAATATGGACAGGAAGTATTGCCACTAACACCTTGCACACTTACCCTGTCACCCCAGGGGAATTCACTGGCTCACAGCCTGGGAATGTATAAGTGACAGAATGCACTGGCCTGCTACAGATGGCCTGCATCACTACAAATGGCCTACAGTCCTCTGTCAAAGGCCTGTGCCTCACCTATAGTGCCAACTTATGTTATCTCATGGGGTCCTAACTAACAACCTATCACAGTCAACAGAACACAAATGCAAGGCCATGTTGACAAATCCCAGTAGCATGTCCCCCATGTCCTACTGCAAGAACTGTGGACCAATCCATAAATACCGCTGGGATGAAGGGCCAACTATAGGGATACTTCTCAGATATCGCTCGCATAATGTTAGGAAGAGGATAGAATAACAGGGGGGGTATAGAATCATGGACGTTATGGAGTGTGTGAAGTCTGAAACTCTGATATGTGTCCATACTAGCCCTGCCTACAAACCCATTATTGGATGGCTACAAACCTGCTCATAAACCACAATGTGAAGGGGAACTGACCAGATATATGAGCCCTGCCTCTGGGTAACGTGGATGAATCTGTACAGCTGAGAGGTATGGCCACAGCAGGATATGGCCATTCTGTTAAGTAGATATATGTACAAGAAAGGGATCCTTAGCCACCATACTACCAAAGTTCTGGACCATCTACACAGACCCATCAGCAAGTGTCTGTAGCTACCCCTCCACAATGGCAGGAGTGTGCAAGAATGTGCAGCTTGTGGCCCACAATACTGGACTCAGCTCCATTCATCTTGTATTTCCCGGTAAATAACTGTGGGCAAATACCTATATCTGTCAGTAGTTGATGACATAATATATCGCAGTGTAAAACAGTACATATATCTGAATATCTCTGCTAACACCAGCCATATAACACAAGCAGCACAGACAGCAATAGTGACAGTATTCCCCTAATCTCTCACCCAGTGTGATGCCATATTGTCAACCTATCTACAGATATCCTGCAGAAACAGGTTGTTAGCTGTAGGTGTAGAACTCCAAACCCTGGTCTGGACTACAACCCTACCTGGAATGGATTCACAAACTCAATATAGAAGGTCATACTGGGTATACTCATACAATTACAGAAATGAAGCCCATGTCTGACAACACAGTGGACTATACATATCTGTAATTTGCAGATGTCTGTGCACACACGCCAAACTGTACACCATTTATGCTTCACACACACATTGGATAGGAATACTCACACATATCCGAGGCCAACAGACTATAATATGTCAAACATACACACACACATATGTGGGGAAGAGAGAGATGGACAGTAACAGAGAGAACTCCATTATGAGGCCTATCACACCCACTACATATCCAATTGGCCTAAATCACATGATGTGCTTATGTCAATCACTGTAGACAATTCTTTTGGTAGCCCTCACCCCTATAGTGCCTGTGGTGCTTGTGATAACTGTGTAACATGGTAGTACAAATAGATATTCATGTAGCATTTGTAAACTCAGTCCTGTCAAATGTAAAGTTGTGTGTGAATGAGTGTGTGTGTGTGCTCCCAGAGAAATGATTAATGGCCCATTCACACACACTGCACTTCCCATTGTCCTACCGTAGCACTCCTGCTGATGTCAGTCACCTTGAAATAACCCTTTGGCCAAGTCCCAGCCCTATAAGCTCTGTGGAACTTGTGATAACTGCGTAATACTGTAGTGTAGCAAACTAGTTAGGTAGGAGTTCTAAAAACTGTATGTGTGTGTGTGTGTGTGTGTGTGTGTGTGTGTGTGTGTGTGTGTGTGTGTGTGTGGATAAAAGATTTTGAGGCCATTCACACTCACTACACCTCCCATTGCCCTACTTTAGCACTCCTGCTGTCAGCCACCTTGAAATAACCCTTTGACCAAGTCTCCACCCATAAGCCCTGTGGTGCTTGCAATAACTGTGTAATACCTTAGTGTAGCAAACTAGTTAGGTAGGAGTTCTAATCCTGGTCCTCGTGACTGTGAAAATGTGTGTGTTTGTGTGGGAGAATGCGGGTGTCTTTGTTGATACCTGATTTTGTGGACATTCGCACTTACTACACTTCCCTTACCCCTCCTTTAGCACTGCTGCTGATGCCACTCACCTTCAAAGATACCTTTGGACACCTCTCCACATATGAGCTCCATAGTCCTTGTGATAATTGCCTAATACCATAGTGTAGCAAGCTAGTGAGGTAGGAGTTCTAATCCTGGTCCTGGCAACTATAAAAATGTGTTAGTTTGTGTGCGAGAGTGTGTGGCTTAGTTGATACCTGATTTTGTGGACATTCACACTTACTGCACTTCCCTTACCCCTCCATTTGCACAGCTGCTGATGTCACTCACCTTCAACGATACCTTTGGACAGCTGTCTAATATGTAAGCTCCATGGCACTTGTGATAACTGCATAATACTATTGTGTAGAAAACTAGTTAGGTAGGAGTTCTAATCCTGGACTTGGCAACTGGGAAAATGTGCGTGTTTGTGTGAGAGCGAGTGTGTGTGTCTTTGTTAACACCTAATTTTGTGAACATTCACACTTACTACACTTCCCTTACCCCTCCTTTAGCACTGATGCTGATGTCACTCACCTTCAAAGATACCTTTGGAAAGCTGTCCAACATATGAGCTCCATGGCACTTGCAAAAAATGCGTAATACTGTCATAACAATACATAGCCTAGTAGGGGTTCAAAACACAGTAGGGGCAAGTGTGTGTCATCAGTATCCTGTGTGGGTGCCAGTATGATTGTGTAATAACAAGATCCATTGCAAGGTGGGTTTTGCCAAATTATTATATTGAGGACCTATATGTCCCAATGTGCACATTACAAGGCCAACAGTTGTCAAACACCATAGAGGTTGGTGTAGACAATCCACAGCCATAAATGACTACTGCCATGTGCAATGACTATGTGACAGTATGAATTAGTGAACAATATAGGCAACTCTTATAATACCACTCTCCACCCATGGATCATACACAAATACGCTTGGCTCTTTCATTCTGTCTTTCTTCCTTTCCTTCATTCTCTCTGTCTCTCTCTTTCTCTCCCCCTCTCTGGTAGATGTGGAAAAATATATCTGTTTTGCATGGGCAGCAGCTTGACTTTTATATGTAATGCTCATGATCAGCTGATGGCCTGTGCACAAATTGGAGTCCCACCACTTGCTAATTGCATGTGGAGCAGCTGTGGTATCATTCATATAGCCAATTGAATGGAAACATACTCCTATAACTA
Organism: Protopterus annectens; assembly: GCF_019279795.1. Classification (NCBI taxonomy): domain Eukaryota; kingdom Metazoa; phylum Chordata; order Ceratodontiformes; family Protopteridae; genus Protopterus; species Protopterus annectens. The sequence continues at coordinate 964,628,331 of NC_056745.1, forward strand.
AGCGCTTCATGTGGGTGTTGGCCCTTTTCCTTCACTGTGAGTAGGACTTCATGTGGGTGTCTGACAAACAGCATCACAGAGGGTAGTTGGAAATACATCTTACAACAAACACTGTGGAGACAGGCTAACAAAATGGAGGAGGATGTTCCAGACATGGGGATAAAATATAAGTACTGCTGTTCTACATTTGAAGTAATGTTGGTTTAACAGGGATTGTGTGGATATGGCTGTTCTGCATGATTTAAAGTCTGGCATGACAATATTATATGGCTGAGAAAACTCTCACCTCTAAGGCTATCTGCAGACTGGGCAGAGTTTGGAGTCTTAGATTTGGTGTGTTACTCATGCATTGTCTGTCTTAATAAATGCAGTAACATACTCTGATGATTGCAGTCAGTAAATGGTAACATACAGGTGTGTTACTGCCTTCATATCCCTCAGAAGAGATATGGTACAACAAACACTGGTACACCAGCAATTTTCTCAGTTTATAACAGCAATATTTCAATATTGGCCCTGTGTTTGTGTCTCTTTCCCCCAAATCTGTCACCCTTTGTCCATGTGTCATGCAGTAAGAGGTGGATATGTACAATATATCATTATTTACTGACATCATTCCTGATATCAAGCCAGTGATATATCAGACTGCCAGACATGTTATGTATAGGAGGCCTTATATTTGAGGACAAGACCTGGACATTCTGTTGTAGTCTGTACAGTAGTGAGGTATGTGTACTTATGGTGATTGTTGACAGAGTGTCAGTATTGTGTAGCAGTGTATTGTGAATATGTTACTTAGCCTGTGTGCAGACTGGGGTAGATGTCAGTGTTCTTGGTCCTGTTCTATCTGATGTTGCATGCTGCTCCAGTTTCTGGTACCCTATCATAGTATATGTTTGTAGGGCCAGACTGAGACATGTCCCATATCACAGTCAGGCATCAGACTATACTGTGAATTGGGCCAGTATATGTAGAGTTAGTGTGTGAGTGGCAAATATTATGATGGGTTTTGTTCACGTAGTCCATATATTGTACTATTAATTAGGCTTACCATTATGTGACTGTGACTGTGTTGAGATTGGTTGTGGGTATGCACTTTCACACTGGTGTCTGTTACTTCATGCTGTTGCATGCCTGTAGTGCCTGCTATATTTGCAATTACATGTGTATTCCCCCATAGGGAAATTGGGATAGTGTTGTGGCAGTCTGCCTGTAGTTTAGACACTGTTTGGTGACATGCCTAGCAGCTCAGTGTATTTACCCTAGTGTGATGTTATGTCCAGATATTAGTCAGATGTACTGTTGCCTAGCCAACATACATGTGTATTTCTGACAAAGCAGTGGGATGTTGTGAAGATGTATGTCACTAACTTGTGGAAAGTATGTGGGCTTGGGACCTCTGCTCCTCCAGTTAATATGTGTTAAGACAAACAGGAGAGTGTGAATGCATCAACTGTGTGGGCCTATCTACTCCAGTATTTGTGATATACCCCCATTTTCATGGCTTTAAACATCCCTTTGTCAGGCTTGCTCCACATTTCTTGCACTAAGGTGTTATGTGTATACCTCTCGACTGGCCAGATTGTTTCAGACTGTCCACATTTATTGCTCATATATCTATTGTATTCCACAGGATCATTACTGTGATTTGTATGGTACTTCACTATGATGAATTTATGATGTCTGTCAGTAACTGATGGCATACATGTCAGGTTCAGGAGAGCCTTCCTTCACAACATGTATGTTAACACAACCTCTGTTACTGTAGCAACATTCTACATTTAACTGCAATACTTACACTATGTTCCCTTGCACTAAGAGGTTGAGAGTTATGGTGCTGAGGTATGACTCCACTACATATTATGGGCATTTGTTATACATTATTTATCTGATATGTGTATATTTAGATATGAAAACATGACTGATGCCCCACTATTTTCACTAACAAGTAGTAAACAATTGTAGTTGTCAAAGCAGTTGTTCACTACTATTCAGTACATGTACTGAATGATATATTTGAAAAACAACTGCCATTCATACAGCTCGGAGGTCTTAGTGTTTAAGTGCTGTGACTATAGTGTACAAGGTCCTGGGTTCAAGGCCTGCATGGGCTATTTATGTTGTTGCTGGGCAGAACAAGGGCTGATGGAGACATGGTGATTAAGGCACTTTAAAGTGCTTTAAGCAGCGTTTCATGGGTTTGCACGATGGTAAGCGGTGCTAACATATGGTTAAACGAATATGCACTTACATCATGATGGCTTCACTTACAAGTGAGCAAATCTGCTTAGCATTTACATTTAAGCAATGCCTAAACCTACTAAGCATAGCCCAGCCCTAGTAACCAGTGATCACATTTCAGTCTGATCAAATAGCAGGATAATGACATCTTTAATAAGTGTATTTAATTCCATGTACATAACATGCTTCTATGTGCTGTCATTACAGTAGCAAGGGGTGTGAGTATACTGTATGGGACACCTGAGTATACATGGGTAGTACTACAATATTTTCTCTTTGTATGTGTTACATACTTGGGTAGTATCCCAGGTTATATGCAGTCACACTTGCATGTATTGTCTCAATACATTGCTACTTTTAACAGTGCCTTTCCAAGTAAGAGTTGATTGCAGATTTTAGTACTGGAACCATACACCCATGAATGCAAAGCTGGGCTCTGAATACTGACTATCGTGTTCTTGATGTTTGAGCTGTATGTTTTTATGTATCTCCTATTGGATAATGATCTGATATGTTGATATTAACTGTACACTACAATGTTTTAGGACATGTCATTGAGGACTGCTGTCATGTAGCAATAGCATACCTATCAGTTTCAGACATCTATCTTTCAAAACATTCATCCTAATGCATAACCTGTTGGCTATCTACTTTCTGTCTGTCCTCTGTACAAATGTACCTCACCCTACTATCCCTGTGGTGTGTGGAATAAATGCATATCTCTGTAGTAGCAATAATTAGATAGACAAGGATTTGTATTACAGTCCTGGTAAATGCATGGTTGTGGGTATGTCAGAGCATTATCATGTTTGTCAGTGGGTACAATATCCAATGTGGGGTGGAGGTGCTGGGTATACTGTCTTTACACAATGGTACCCCCAGTACATGTCCCAATGTCCACTGTATGAGGATCACTCTCACCATCAAACATAAAGGTAACTGATGACACTCTTCAGTCCAATGATGCATGTGCTGTGTGCAAGAACTCTGTAACAGTATGGACTCACTGAGAAGGTAGTCAGCACTGCTAAAACCAAGTCTGTCACATGTGTCTATGACTGTATTTGTTTGTCAATGTGTATATGACAGTATGTTACACTATGTATTGTCCATTAACACCCAGTACATCCCCCATTACTAGACTGTACAAGGCCTGGTGATGTTGTTCACTTTACAGGAAGCTTGGGACATACCTCACCATACAAGCTCTGTGGTGTGTGCAATTAAGGCCAAACACATTAGTAGCAATACGTACCTCATTAGGAGTTCTAATCTCAGTGTTGTCAAATAATTGTGCGTGTTTGTGAAGGAATCTACTTCAGTTTGTGGGAAATATATTTCCCGGGAGATCATTTGTCCAAGAACTAGCTGGCAAAAGGTAACATTTCAAAGCAATCATCTTGTTGAAATTCATTCCATCAAAACTAGTAGTGGATGTGTAAATGCCCTCTTCCCTACTATACAACTGTACGTCGATACTGGAGTTAGTATATATAGTTGGGCGTAGTTGTTTGGGGCATAGCCACCCACATTGGGGTTATTGTTGTGTGCATCCCCCCCTTACTGTGCTGTTATACTGTACAGTTTATGTTAACAGGTTACATAGTTGTTAATCACACTATGTGTGGTTCTACACCACCCTACACCCTCCAAAGGGGGGGGGGGTGTTGAGCCCCAACACCAGCATGCCTATGTATATCACCTCCAGGACTGCACTACATTGGGGAAAAGGACATATACCCTCAGAGTACCATTTTCACTGACATTAAATCTGGCAGACTGATTGTGTACTGATGTGATGTTTTGGCAATTTGGTCTTAGTGAATTACTGAGGCCAAAATGAGTTCTCTGCAAATGAAGTACATCTATGTGAACAGTATTCTCTGTGTATTGCATCAACACAAAAGCTTGTGTGTGTGTTATTTATAAACATTTGGTGTGTGCCACCCAATACACTTTCCATTGACCACTGTAGAATAGCTGCTTACATCTGTCACCATGCACTCACCTGTATATACCCCTCAGACCTATCAGCCAAGTGGCATATGCAGTAACTGTTATACAGACCTGTTAATTGTGTTCAGCTGTACCTGGGATATGATACAGTCAATGTGTTACCACAGTGCCCCACCCATTGTAGGAATGGGCAGCAAACCAACATCCTCCTGAAACATAGACATCTAGAGCACAAACAGAATACATTATGGTGATCACAATCAGTCAGTGTTAATAAAAGCTATAATGCACCATGGCTGGACAGCTACACACCCTGATGTGTAAGCATTAAACATTACAGCTGACAACAAGTTAAACAGCAGTACATTGCTAAACATTAGTACAGTCACCCTGTGCATCAGAACCATATTAGCATGTCCCTGCATCAATGGTATGGATGACAGGGATGTGGCACAGGTATCATCATATGCCCATGGTGTGGTGTGGCTTTGCCAGAGGCCTAGGGTGAGCCATTTGGTTGATATTATGTGTGGTTTAGGGGATTCTTTATTAAATGGCTTGTGCAGATGTGAAGTGTGTGTAGATATGGAGGTGCCCTAGCTGTTTTGGTGATGTGTGTGTGTATGTATGCACACAGATCTGCCATGTGGCTGCCCTATACAGGGATATGTTGGACAGCTGTGGACCATACATAGCAGGGTGTACAGGTCACTGTGTCCGGCCACGGATATGGGAACTGCACCTGGAAGGGGTTACACAGGTATCACCAGGCAGAGGCAAATATATGGTACTCCCCCTGATGATGACAATTGTCAGCTGGATCCGCATCCCTGTTGGGACCAGCAGGACCACATGCACATGGCCTGCTGCACTGTGGTGTGGACAGCAACCCCACTGCAGTGCTGGTGCTGATACTGCCACTACAGGAGTGGCTGTGAGATGTTGCATGTCCATGTAGACCCCCCACCTGTTAATGTTGCTGACCTATGTCCTTGTGGCCAAAGCCCTAATCCCACCATATGCTCTACCATAGACACCACACGGTCAAGGATTCCCACAATCTCACCCAACTGTCTATCCATGACCTCTGCAAAATAACAGTGGGCATCTGCATGATCATGGATGTAGTCAAGTACAGCAGGAAGTTTAGCCCTCTGCAGCCTCAGACTATCTCTGGTGTAACGTTTCATACATGCTGGTGCCTTCATGATGCCTCAAAACATGTGTCTGACACCTACTGTTACACTTCTGTCAGGGGCATGATGGCCAGCCACCCTCCTATGAGCACCCCTGTACATCTGCCTGTGTGGGACCTCACCCGTCATCTGGCTATGGCTGCTGTTTACAGACACACTTGCCATAGTCACCACACTTTCCTATCCCATGCCACCACACACCAACTGTCCCTATGTCTGTCATCTATGGCCACTGGTGACGGGATATGTGTGGGCATTGTGACTGTGTGCGGAGATGGGGTGGATAAAAGTGGGATGCCAACCAATGGCACAAATTCAGCCCCTGACAGCCCTACCTGTGCCACACTATGCCTATCATCATTGTCAGAGTCAGTATGGACACTAACATCAGTTTGCCTGCAGGTGGGACCCTGACCCACCTCGCCACCTGTGAAGGGCAGACAAGAAATGTAAATTAAGACCTGTACATTATGGTTTACTTCTACACACACACAAACACACTCACACACACACACACACACACACACACACACACACACACACACACACACACACACACACACACATGGTGAGGTGGCACAAATATATTACATAGACCTATCATTACCCAACAGTCAACATGCATTACATATGGCACTCAACAGCATGCACTGTAGGCCTTCATAATCCTTGTTACCAACATTATACATCTTTGCGATGCATGAGTTGTGTTAGTAGGTGATGCTCCTTCCCTTGAAACACACTGCATCTATGTACACATTATTGCTGTGCAATTGTACAGCACACTAGCATGAACTGTGCACCATACCTCACATGTGTACAGACCATTGCTGAATGCATAGCTGTCTGGCAGTTATGTTTGCTATGTTGCTCACAGCCCCTTTGTGTTTGTCTGACACATAACTAGGATGATATGAGGACTGATGTCAATAGTTTATGCCTGACCTTTCCTTTGCAGATCTCATCATCAGCAGTGCATGTATGTGCAATAATATCTGGTTACACCAACAACCTTCAAAGCTTAATGTGGATATTAAGAGTGTACACGCATTTGTTGACATTCCAGCCTCCTCTATGATATGTAATGGGCCCACAATACTGTTGGGAGGGTGGCCTAATGGTTAAGGTGTTTGCCTTACAAACACAAGGTGCAGGGTTTGAGTCTCAGAAGGGATAACTGACTAAGCTTAAAATGACTCGCAAGGGCAGTTAGCTTAGTATAAACCTAATCAATTACACACACCTGATATGTGACATATGACCTGTGCAATCCAATGCAGTATCAAACAAATGTGTTAGTCGTGGAGATGCTGAATGAGATGCATACAATGTGTGGGTTGCATAAGTGTGCACACCCTTAACACAATGGAATGTTGAAGCATATGTTAAGTGAACTACAGCAGTCACTAATCTTGGAAGGGGTATATTAGCATGACCAATCTTCAGTTGGCATTATGTGGTCTGTCTTCCCTACAAAGGTCCCTCAACTCTGCCAGATTGCAAGGTCAACTCATGTGGACAACCCTTGGATGTCACACAGTGGCTTCACTATTGCTGCAGAGTCTGCGTTATGTCTGGCACAATTCATAACCTTGACTGTGTTCAGATATAGCCATTCTTAGCTAGCTTTGGATGTATGCTTCTGTTCACTGTTGTGTTTCAAGCTGACAGCCCTCCCCATCCTCAGCCTTATTGCAGATGCCTGACAACTATGGGCCATACATGAGTGTTATTTTGTAGTGTTCCAAACTCCAACCACCATGTCTACCGGCTTAGTTCCAGCTAATGAACAGCAACCCTAAAGGTGTACACTGGCACCAGCAAGCTAAAGGCTGAGGATGGTGGCCCTGAGGTGGAGTGAGTTGTTGCTTGTGCACCACATGTACCTTTATGGATAGTGTCTGTAGGTGTGAGCCTTGGTCTCATGACATCATTACACACTGCAACACATGCCTTTGGGAGACATAATGTTATGCTTATGCTACCTGTACAGAGCCCTGTATGATGTTTCATGCGGTTCAAATCTTCCGTCTGATTACCCTAACCCATAGTCCACACTTATGCTGAATCCAGGTGATTGTTGACACAGGTACTGCAAAGGCAGTACTTGCTAGACATTCCTGCGACTCCCTTAGTGTTGCTGCATGGCTCTGGGCAGCCTCCATAACCAGTTTGCAACATGTTTTGTCATCTGTTTTGGATGGGCATCTGTTTATTTTCTACATCACTGTTGATCCATATTTCATACACCCATAGATGACTGTCTGCACTGTTTGCCACGGTATATGCAATGGTGACATAAGGTTACTTTTCCCACTTCTGACTGCTACCTTTCGGATATGGGCTCCATTTCATGGTTTGTAAGATGTATGCAAGCCGTGGCTGCCTCTGTTGCAGGTGACTGGGCAAATGTCATGGACATACTGTTTGGACAGCAGACTATTACTTGGTGTGACATTGAGGCCTTGTACTTGATGGCAAGTGTGTACTCAAGAAGAGTGAATGCTGTCAGTACATCACAAGCTGCTTCCACAATATGTTATTTGGAGAGTGTGTGAACACATATGCTTCCAGTGTTTTGTAAGGTTTGTATTCCCCATATTTGTTGTCCTAACAAAGGATTCCATATTACACATTCATTGCTCATGTTAGGATCACATTACAGGTTGTAAAAGGTGTGGAATGTATTACTGTGGTCTGCCGTTGTATATATCAGGAACAGTTGGCATTGCAATAGTGGTCTATACACTGTTGTATCCACTGTATAAGAGTAATGTTTAATACATGTCCCTACTCTGGGCCGTTTGTCCCACCATTTTGTTTATCTCTGTCCACACATCTTGCACTGACAGGTTGTGAGGTATACTGCAGGACTCATACATACCCTTCAGATATGTCACCGTGATGACCACTGTGATACAGTGCAGTTAACACCAACATAAATAAACATGCACAGCATGCATTATGGGTAGGTGTGTTAAATGTGTGCATGGAAAATACTATGGCCTTAACATGGCCGGTGTATTGGCAAACCTGAACATAATAACTCCATACTCACCAGCTACAGGCTGCTGTCCCAGTTGTATACCAGAGGGACCTAAATAGTTTTGTGAGAGAAATAATGTCAGTAGCTACACCTGTGGCATTGGAACAGGTTGGAAGCAGCATTTCAGCACATCAGCAGAACAAACCCCAGTACTAGGGATTATCCACATCTGTGCATTACTGCACTCCAGCAACAGACTATCTTATCTGACATATGCAAGCAGATATTTTACAGACAAAAAGTGATAAGCAACAGTGCTCTAGTAATGTGCACTGGGCCTTTACCTGCATGTTCTTTGTCCATTGAGTGGGTGGCACTCACCTCCACAATGCTGTCTTCAGCTTGATGATGTGTCTGGCGGACGGGTGCCCCAAGGCTGATGAGGAGCTCCTCAGCATGTGTCAGTGGGAGCTGGATGGCCTGACCCTCATCTGTGGCTAGCCAGTCCCTCGCAATGGCAGCAGCATGCTGATGGGTGTGGCAGATGAGGTCAGTGCACTGATGCCGCACCTGCTCATAATTTCAGCTGTGCAGGCCGACATTGTTTACTCTGTAGATGAGCTCATTCCACAGGGCAGTCCCCTCTGGCAGATCCTGGGCTCTGTGGCTGAATAAGATGCTGTGATGTTGTATGAGATGTCGTATGTCTCATTCTCTAAGTTGGTGAATGCAGGGAGCCATGGTTGTTGCATATTACCTGGAAGACATAAACAGGATAAAATGTCAGAGGACCTCATACAGTTGTCCACTTGCACATCAACAGTAGATATTACCTGCAAATATCCAGACTATACCATAACATTGTAAGCAATCATGGCTTTGGCATCTTGCATTAGACTCCTGGCCCTGACCTGTCTAGTTCCCCCAGTGTTGGACACAACATGTATGAGATGTCGTATGTCTCATTCTCTAAGTTGGTGAATGCAGGGAGCCATGGTTGTTGCATATTACCTGGAAGACATAAACAGGATAAAATGTCAGAGGACCTCATACAGTTGTCCACTTGCACATCAACAGTAGATATTACCTGCAAATATCCAGACTATACCATAACACTGTAAGCAATCATGGCTTTGGCATCTTGCATTAGACTCCTGGCCCTGATCTGTCTAGTTCCCCCAGTGTTGGACACGTAATGGCATAATCCACTAATCTCCATTCATTTCTGTGTAAAGGGATGACAGTGGCCATCTTCCATGTGAATGGTGGCAAGTTTCTGTTTGACTGTAGCGTGTGATGGAGCTGTAAGCACATGCTTGGGTTCATGTAGGAGGCAGACTGTGATGTTCTCATGCCCAATGGAGACTTGCTATTGTTGCCATCAGTCAGCATTATGTGCATCCTCACCATTGATGTGGGCAGGAGTGTGGATGATGTGCATATCCCCCTGTACAAATGTTGTAGACAGGGTGGCATTGTTCCCACCTACCCTGTCTGATGCAGGTTGCTGGTATCCATGGCATGTTTGTATGAGGTGTGCTTTACCCTAGTACAGGTTGAATTGTGTTACTGCCTCTGAGACTGACTAAATATGTGGAGACATTGTTGCAATTGGCCTTGGTGATGTGGATACGACACATTTATAGTCATAGTCAGCCTTACAGTAAGTCACCTGTGAACCTACATACTTGCTCAGATAGAGATGGACTTGCTTCCAAGTTGTGGTCTTTACAGCCACTATAGCAACCTATTATGTGCTTTATGTATTGCTGCTGTCCACCAAGGGGGATTACTCTATCGTTGGTGGAGGCTGGTTGTACAGGTCAGGTACTGCTGATTCCATATAGATACAGTGGATATAAAGTGTACACACCCCTGTTACAATGCCTGGTAGTTGTGCAATTAAAACATGACCCCACAAAATCTCATGTCAACACAGTCCCCACCTGTAATGTGACCTATAGCCTGCTCAATTCAATAGAGAACATAACAATCTGACCTGCGGACACATATGGGAAATAATACTCAGTACAGTAAGCCAGTTGAATGTGTGTGCACACCCTTAAACTGATATGTTGTGTAAACACCTGCTGAGATGATTACAGAATCCATGTGTCTTGGTTTGTACTCTAACATCATGTCACAGCTTCACTTAGCAATGGCTGCTCAACTTCCATGAAACAGCTTTGTTTCCCTTTCAATAGAATTGTACAGGTTATGGGTCACATTTGAAATGAGAAACATTTTGACATGACTTTTTGTGGTCTCACTGGCATTCAGCACGCAAATCTAGCATTCCAACAGGGGTGTGTACACTTTGGATATCCAGTGTATATGGGTATTGATATAGCTGTTAGCGGTAGGCATGGACATTGGGTCATAACACAGTTATACATGTCTCTGATTACTACCTGATAATTATGCCTACTGTAGTACTGATGTCCATGTCATGGCAATGCAACACTCAGTAGCTATACACATTTTATTTTGTTGTATACAGTGACACTGATATTACATACATGTGCAACATGCACAACCTAGTTTCCAGACTGCTTGTGACCCATGTTATTACTTTTGTACCTTTCAGCTGAACATACGTATACATACACATGCTCAGGGGATACCTGGTATACATTTATGTTCTATGTCAGTATGGCAAACTGTATATACAGTCTTGCAGCTCAATCATACATCTCAACCTGTTATGCCAGGACTTTTGGGAAATGGTCCACATCAATGGGTGACAACAGGGAAATCAATATTTATAACGTAATAATATAGCTGACATAACATAAGTATATGTGTATGTGACTACAGACATGTGAATATTGTCCAGCAGAACTCTGTACAGTTGAATGTTATTAATTCAATATATCACATGCAATTCAACACACAAATCTGCAAATGTACTTTACTATGCACATTCCCTATATAGGTATTTCAGATTTACTATACCAACATAAATAATACTCATATTCACAGGTAACATATGGATATGGGCAACATCCCATTAACTGGCCTAGCAGTGGCACAGTCATGACTCTTTGACAGACACTGTAGTGGGTGCCATATATGAGCTGTCCTTTCCTAGGGTGAGTTAAGCTCCTCAGTTGTGACCCAACCTATCCACCTCTTTAAGAGCATCACATGTGGTCAAAGCCTAACATTAGGGGGGATATATAGGGACAGATCTTAAATATGTCTGTTACAAACCTATGACGTTTGCAGCATAATACATTTTGCATTACCATGACTGTTCTGATGGTGGTGGGGTCTGGAACTCAAGTGTTTGTCTTTAATTCATGACTTCCATCTCCAGCTATTTGCCAGACTAATATAGATGTTGGGAGGAATAGACCAAATGTTATGATGGGTAAAACTTGACATTCTGTGAATATCTGCACACTTGACAGGTATGGCCTACTGCAGACAGAAGCAAAATCAATGATAGGCAGCAAGCTGTAGAATTCCAACCAGTTTATTGTTAGTGCTTTCATTCAGGAAATACATGAACTTCTTCAGACAAAGAAACCCCAAGAGCCCTCAGTTAAAATAAAACTGTGAATTAAGAGGAGGTAATTAATTATAAAACCAATTAACATAACTTAATAAATTTAAAGAGCCAGTGTTATACAAGGTAAAATGTATATGTGAATAAATATAAATGCTTTTTTTAAAAATCAGCAACATTTTTTTTAAAAAAGCATTTATATTTATTCACATATGCATTTTACCTTGTATAACACTGGCTCTTTAAATTTCTTAACTTATGTTAATTGGCTTTATAATTAATTACCACATCTTAATTGACAGTTTTATTTTAACTGAGGACTCTTGGGGTTTCTTTTTTTGAGGAAGTTTATATATTTCCTGACCAAAAGCGCTAACAATAAACTGGTTGGAATTCTACAGCTTGCTGCCTATCTTTGTTTTTGTTTTTGGCTACAAGTTTATCTACTGCAGACAGAGCCAGATGCTATGTCCATAGCAGTTGTTCAGCAGGATATCATTACAGCAAGTCTTGATGGCACATATACATCTTTCAAAATCATCTCTCCCATTATTACAGACCGAGTACTCTCTCTCTCTCTCTCTCTCTCTCTCCACTACAGGGATTGAGCTGGTTTGAATATGTTGCAGCATGGCTTTTGCAGGGGATGCTCATGATCAGGTGATGACCTCTGGACCAATTGGTGTTCCCCATTTGGTAATTGCATGCAGGCAGCTGTGTAGTTCTTCCAATAGCCAATGTCATAGCAACCCACTACTATATATGACTACATCATGTGGGTGTTGTCCCTTTACCTTTCCTGTATGGAAGGCATTCTTCATGTGTGGGGACAGCAGTGTTGCAGACAGCAGGTAGGTATACCTCTTACAACAAGACTTGTGGACACAGGCCAACTACATGTTTGTATAAGGTTCTAGAACTAGGGACAGAGTGTGAGTATTGCTGTTTTTTATGCTTTGAATACTGCTAGTTTTACAGGGTTTGTGTGTACATGCTAGTTTTGCATGGAATGCAGTCTGTCTGAATAGCTCTCAACTGTGGGACTAGACACATGATGGCCAGAGGTTTGGCTGCTATGTTTTGTCTGTTCTCCACACAGGTGTTGTCCTTGACAAATCAGTGGCATTGTCTCTGTTGATTGCTATCAGTACATGGCAACATCCAGTTGTGTTTCCGACTTCATATTCCTCAGCAAGGGTATGTTGCAACCAGTCCTGTAACACCAGCTAATTTCACAGTCTATAACAGCAATATTTCAACTATGGCCCTGTGTTTTAGCTTTTGTCCTCCACTTATATACCAGGCTTTGTCCAGATGTCATGCAGTAAGAGGTTGATAGGTATGGTCTATCATTATTTAGTGCTGACATTCCTGCTATCATTCCAGTGATGGTATGGACTCCCACACGTTGTGGTGGAAGGGGCCATATATATGAGGACTACAGCTGGACATGTGTGACTCTGTACAGTCAAGAGGTCAGTATATAGAGAACATTGTTATATGCCCTTGTAAGACATTTTATGGGGGAGGGGTATTAAATGTTTTTACCTAGGCTGTTAGGACATGTCAGGGATATTACTAATAAGAAACATAAAGGTATATGGCTGTACATTTTCATACATTTCACCATGGAGACAGTGGTGGGTTAGAGCTTACTGTTTGGCACACAGATCCGTATGTCAGTGTGATAGTACAGTTTGAAGTTAACCATTGTTATGTAAAGGATCCATTTACATTGTAACACTTGCTACTTTTCCCCCTAGGAAGTTAACTACAGAGTGTAATTGGAGGTTGTTGAACTAAATCTGTAGTTAAGTGTTGATTGATTCCTGTCTTCAAAGCAAGTGTAAGTTTTTGTTGTTGTACTACTTGAAGGCTTTGGCCAAGACAGCAGAGTATCTTATTTTTTGCGGATTACTGTATCATATGTCTACTTTGATAGTTGCATTAATCAGTTATTTTGTATTTCAAACACCTAAATGCTATAAGAAATGTAATAAACAACATAAATTGTACACAAATAAACATTTATATTTATGCAAAAGGTGTGGTGTTATGTCCTTTGCATTGAGTGTGGGTATATGTTTTAATGCAATAATTCTCATTTCTATGGAAGAATCTGAGACTCTGGCCATTTGAGAAGGTGACAACTGTAGAAATTAAGGCTGTTTGATTTTCTGCACACTCTCTCTCTCTCTCTGTATATATATATATATATATATATATATATATATATATATATATATATATATATATGGATTCACTTCAGATGATCGAGTTTCCGAAATCTCGAAACTCATATGATCAAGACCATATGTTCCAGCTTTCAGAAACTTGAACATCAAAAGGTAAAAAAAAAAACCACATTTAAAGATGTTTTTGCAGGGGGGCAAGCCCCCCTGCATCCACCATACTCCCTACTTATATATGCTAACTTTGAGATCATGCTACAGTGGGGAAAAGGGAAATCTCCCATTCTGCGCTTCTGCAGACATTGTGGAATGAGAGATTTCCCCATTCCCCACTGTAGCATAATCTCAGACTTTGTATATTTAAGTAGCAGGGTTGCAGAGGGCTTGCCCCCTGCAGAATCCCTCACCTAAGGCACTCACACACTTTATTTAAACCCCCTTCAGATGTTTGAGTTTCTGAAACCTCCATCATATGGTCTCCACCATATGAGTTTCGAGATTTCGGAAACTCGTTCATCTGAAGTGAACACATATATATATATATATATATATATATATATATATATATATATGTGTGTGTGTGTGTGTGTGTGTGTATGTGTGTGTATATATATATAATTTGAATGTTTAGTGCTTCCACATTTTACATTCCCTATGGTAGACTGACTGTTCTGCATGATATGTTAGAGAAATCATCCCAAAATTGTATAGCTCAGATGGCTTAGTGATAATTTGCTGTGGCTATTTTTTGTGTGCAGGGTCCTGGGTTCAAGACTTACAAGGGCTGATTATTTTGTTGCTGGGCAGGAGAAGGGCTGTTGGATACAGAGTGATTAAGGCACTTTTAAGAAGTTGTTAAGCGGGTTTGCATGGGTTTGTGCGGTGGTAAGCAATGCTAACGTCCAGTTAAATATGCTTACAGACAGCCTTTAATAGTGCTTAATCTGTGTAGGCATCACATGGCACCATGCAACAGGCTTAGTCACACTTACTACTGCTTACTTCCACTTACCCCTGTGCTAATTTCTTAAAAATAAAAAAAAGGGGTGATAGGACAGTGGTGAGAAAGGGGGCATGAAGAGGGTAAAACAATATGACAGATGGCTAGGGATATGCAGGATGGGTGTAGGGAAGGTCCATAGCTGTCCATTTCTTCTACAGCAACAGCTGTGCATCTATACTGCATTTGGAGGTTAATTTGGATACTCAAACCTCTGAGAGAGAGGGGTGAGGGCAAAAATGTGTTGTGAAGCCAATTAGAGAAGATTATATGTGTCCAGTGGACACGTGTGAAATGAACAGCTATGTATGGGGCATAATTTTTTTGGGGGTACAGATTGCCCTTTTTTTAAGGTGAGAGTGGGATGTTGGGGAAGGATAGTAGGTATATTTGGGGAGGTAGGTTGGGGAGGAAGACAGACAAGACAGCATACAGGTGCGGTATATGACACATGTGGGGGGTAAACACCTTGGACGGGGAGGGGTGTTTGGTAATTGGAAGCCCATGAGCCCCCAAATGTTAACAGTGGGACTGATGTCCCCACCCATGGGCAGTCACCACAGCACCTTCATGGCCCTGAAGGTGGCTGTGCTGGGGGGCTAAGCAGGAGGGGCATGGTGACCCTCTAAATACACCACACAGCCCTCAAGCTGGTGTAGCAGACCTACCAATTCTTTGTGGAGTTCGCTACATACCAGACCTTGGACTTGGTTTCGAGTGACAGGATCCTGTCTGTGCCTGTGCCCGGGGGGTACGAGCCCCATCCCCTGAGGCAGTTCCATCCAAAGGTGGTGTAGGACCAGCAGATGAGGAGTTCCCAGAGTGGGTCCCAGACATGCTTGGGCCCAGTGCCACGGCCAGATGAGGTAGGAGAGGTGGATCTACTGGGATTGGCCTTCCCTGATGTGCTATGGTATTGCAATTTTAGAACATATGTTGGTTAGTAATGGTCAACACATAATAGGATTAGTTATAACAGCATGTATGAGTATTCCTCATTAACCCAGGATAACAGATTTAGAAAATTTGCATAGCAAACAGAACAGATGCATGTATGGAACCACAGTGGACATTACACCAGCATGCAGGTTACATTGATAGCAACAGGCCACCTATGATAGTATTTGAACAGGGAACATTAAATGGAATAAATTTCAACATTTGTAGAACAACAGGACACATGTTCCAACAGTAGGTTTGGTGGAAAACATACCCATTCATTTATGTGTTTAGATTATTGGTGAAGATAAGGTGGGGGAGAGAGAGCGATGTCAGTTAACAAATGTAGATTCTTTCAGTGGTCACAGCTTTAATGATCATTGCTTTACTCATTACTCTACAGGTATTATTACAACAACTATGGCTTTGACTTGGTCAGTGGTATGTTTGTACACAGTATAATTACAGCCTTCTTTTAGCTACTTTATATTTTTTCTTACCTGGAAGACCTGTGGAGGGAATGTTTGTTAATACTACATGACTGTTTCTATCCGTAGTCACATAGTCATGGTTACATATGTGCACTCATACTGTGTGTGTGTGTGTGTGTGTGTGTGTGTGTGTGTGTGTGTGTGTGTGTGTGTGTGTGTGTGTGTGTGTGTGCTACTGACACACTCTGCCTTGATTTCTATCAGTCATCTTGGTTGTTCTTAGCAGGGACCAGTAACTGTGACAGCATAACACTTTTGAATATTTCTTAGAGGAGACCACTTGGTGTATGTAATTATCTTGCTGTCATTTGCAGTCTTGGGGTTGGACCATGGGTGTTGGACACAGTAAAACTACAGGCTTCTTATAGCTACTTTATACTTCTCTTACCTGGAAGACCTGTGGAGGGAATGTTTGTTAAGACTACTTTACTGTTTCTATGCATTTTCACAAAATCTTAGTTGAAATTATGTATATATCTTGCTACCACTCCCAGGATTCGAACCGTGGCTGTTTCTGCTAAAAACATTACAAGCACATGTTGCATCAGAAAGAGCTGTTGTGACACTGCTGCACTTTCCATTAATGAATGATTTCTTTCTCATTCTCTCTTTGTTGTACGATCTGACCTGGTAATTACAACATTCTTAGACATACATTCCTGTACATACCTTGTCACAGAGCACAGTGTGGAAAACAGTGTTTAATACAGTGTTACTATTCAAATATCAGATCTTGGTGCATGACATTTGTATTATCAGTTAATCTCATGTGTTATAGAGGCACTAACTTTGTCAGATGAGACTTGATTGTTTAATGCTTTCAGAGCTATAGTTACTATGCATAGCCTGTGCACATTTCAAATCATACCATACCAGAGTAAACACAACCAGTCCATTTTATTGACAGGCACTTACATTTTTATTAATATATGACCTATATGAGACTATTACTGTAATATTGTCTGCTTTATTCAGTACAAACCATACCCATTTTTAATAATGCCTGGTGACATTCTACTCACTTATATTTATTTGGTATGAATACTACAAGCTATATTGTTACTCACCAGCCTCGTGACGCAGGATTTGTAACCTGCTGGCATGGGATTCCTGGTTCACAACCTGCTCAGCTGGACCTGTAATGAAGATAGAGAAACATTTATGCATACCTATCCAACACATACATAGGCTGGACTTTGGTAAGCAGTTTTGCTATGAATACTTACACACTGCTGGGTCATCACCCCTCTGATGTACTTCTTGGACCCACTCATCCTAGAGCTCCCTCTTCTTCTGCTTCAAGTTGACATAGTGGTGCCAGACCTGCTCACCAGTCCAAGGGATACCAGTAGCACTGGTGAGGTCATGGCAGAGACTTTCCAAGGCTTCTGCTTTGTATTGGGAGCCCTGGTACTGGTCCTGCAGTAGTCTCCCTTCATGTTTTTTTACAAGGAGTCCTACCATGACCTTGGACTCCTGTATGCCTCAGCGCTGTACTCAAAAACGTATGTCCCCACCAACACCTGCCATACTGCCTGCAGTGGGGAGCTACAACCAGTTATGAGCTGTATTCCCAGCTGCGAGTTTAAATACGACCAATTTCCCACACTTTTTCGTGATTGGATGGTTTTGAATATGCTGAGCTAAGCTGAGCTGCGAGCAAACCTGCTTAGCTAAGGTTGGCAGTGCTTAAAGGGACAGGTTCAACACTGCTTATCAATGGGCAATTCCACTTAGCTGGGCTACTCATTGCGTACCATTCATATTTAAACAATGCTTACACCCAGTCAGCATAGCTGTGCAATGCTTAGCATTGCTTATGTTTTATTTTATGGACTACCACCTGCATGGGATTGATTCATCATTCCTGACATATTATAAATTTGTTTACCTTCCCTGACATCCCCCAATGTGCTTTCATTGCATGTATTCTTGTGTGACTATACTGTATGGGGCACTTGTCTTTATATGGGAGTTTCACAACTTTATTACACTAACACCTCACATCTGGGCCTAATGCACTACTCTGGTTGAAAAATATAACTTACTCCCTACATAAATATACAAATAAATTAAAATTGTAATGATTTTAAGTACAAAATGGAAATGGCTTTGGGCAGCTTCAAACTGTGAATAACTACATGCAATGCATACACTCTAACAGCTACACTATTATACTACTGCTTACATTGGGTGTCAATTGCCACTTAACTTCTCATGCTGTTTAAGCTGGGCTGTGCATAGCTAAGCAACAGACACACCCATGCAGTTATGCTTAAACTTTATTGCAGATGTGAAAAAAAGGATATATGTATTTGTTGGGGAATGTGCTTTGCAAATGTTGATGACATATAACTTTTCACAGTATGTCTGGATTTTTGCCTTATATTCTTGGTCCACTTTTCATTGACTTGTGGCTCTCTGGCACATCATTAAAGATTGACATTTGAAGGTGATGACAGACATTTGCTGTTTATACTTCATACCCTTCAGAATATTCATACTAATGCAAGACCTGTTATTCTATCAACTTTCTAAGTTTGTATTGCAATATTTCAGAGTCTTCCCTTATGCCTTTGTCCAGATTTCTTACAGTAATGGGTTGGATTTGTAATGAGTGATCTCGCTCTTTAAATTGCTGTACAGCAATTCTGGTGTGCAGGGGCATGTGTATTGTGAGAGCACTGTTCTCAAACACACCCCCTGCACTCGTACACATCCCCTTGTGCGTATTACAGCATGGCAGCGTGCCTTCATACATATGCATGGTGCGCTGCCATGCTGCACCAGAATGGTCCCTTCCATGCAGGAATAAGTTATTCCTGCACGGATGGTTGCTGAATCCTGGGGTATGTCTTGTTTGGAAGGGACAATGCAACTCACCACAACATTGTGCCATTCAGTTGTTAAAAGAGTTTACTGGATATAATATTAATTATAGTTTCATATAGTTTTTTGCTAGTAAAGTCCCCTGTTTCATATAGCATAATTATTTATATTCCTTTTCAATATTTCTTGTCCTCTGCTTACACTTAACCTACATTGCAAGTTTTGTCTAAACTACATAAATCATCTATGTTGTTATCCTTCCACAATCCTTACATCTATCTGCTGAATCTTAATTACCATACTTGATGTTTTGCTAAAGTCTGTTAGATCCTTCTCTCTAATTTTCATCAAATCTATGTTTCTTATTACTTTGAAATATTTCTCTTTTACCATAAAGCATAAACTGCTGCACCACCAATCATGTGTCTTCCATAACCACCTATGATTGTTCTCCCCAAGGTATGTATCTATATACAACATGAATGGAATGTATAATTCATATTGTACAGCCAGATATGCATGCCGTAAGCTGGGTTGATGCATTGTGCTGATTTTATCTTCTGAACCTACTGCAAACTACAACTGGCAGTTTTCTAGCAGCTTGTATTACTCTGTAACACTCCACTGAAAAAAGGCTTATGCTTGATGAATGCCAAGATCTAAATAAATAAATAACAATGCTCATAGCAATGCTCCTATTCATTCAGATATACATACACATGCACACACACTCACACGTGTACATGAACACGTGTGTATGTTTGTTACACCAGGAATTGTGTTTGCATGTATATGTGTGTCTCTGTACATGTTCTTGTGTGTGAAACTGTGTGTCTGCCTGTATGCATACACACATGCATATGCATGTGTATACGCATCTATTTGCTGGCTAACTGGTCTCATGTGAATACGCACAACTGCTTCACTCATCTTCTTTAGGCATGCCAAAAATATAATAGCCATTCTACTGTGATTGTCTAGTATATTATATTTTATCCTTGTGTTTTATATCCACATTTTGCTTCATATTTTAAGAGAGTCCAATATCTATGATTAGACTTTCAGTTTTGCTGCTATAAACAATGGGAAAAGCTCTTCAATTTACTCCAGACAAAATAAGTAAATAAATAAATACAAGCCAGGCTAGAGTTATTGGACATGTTTGATGTAAAAAGGAACAGTTTTCTCCTTTATCCAAACCTATACCTCTGGAACATATCTTCTTTTTTTAGTTTGACCTTCTGCTCTGTTTCTTGTGTTTTGTTCATTATTTATCTTACCTTCTGTTCATACTTAATTATGACTATAATAGGTTCATAATTTCACAAGTTCATAGGTAATTAATAGGCTGACAAGTTGGGGGGTGATTAAGCCTAATCAACCTTCCCAAATGTATAGGACAAGTCTTAATACCCTAGGGTTATTTTAAGGTGTATATGTAGGCTTGAGCACAGGTGGTCAAGTATTTTTAGGCTGTTTCTGACTACTAAAGATACAGGCTTCAAATCAAAAGTAAATTTCCAATTCCCCATCCACTGGTCCAAGTTACATTTGAGTTGGGTATGGGAAGAATTCTACTTAACAAAATACAAGAACTTCCTGCGTGAGTGCACTGCACTGCTCTAAGGATCCACTTCAAGTAAAAATAAAAAACAGAGCCAGCAAACTGTATTCTGATGAATATTTATTGTAAAACAGCAAAATAAATGACAGACCGGTTTCGGCTGGCAATTCACACACAGCCTTCTTCAGTGTGAAAAAAAATCATCCAAAGCTGTTGTTTAAATAGTCAAAAGACAGAGTATGATTGGTTAACCTAAAATTGCTCATTGAGACCTGGTGGGAATAACCCCCCTAACTTAATAATCCATTTTCTCTCCTTAGAGTTTAGCAAAGAGTGTAGACACATTTTGTTCAACTTCTTGCCTTTAATAATATCAATTATGATAAAAGAAAACTTTGCAGTGGGATGTATGATATGATGTTTGTACAGTGCATTTTGAACTTTACATTTTTTAATGTTGCTAATGTGTTCAGAAATCCTGAGTCGCAGTGGCCGTGACGTTTGTCCTATATAAAATGACCCACAGAAGCATGTGGCCAAATATATGACCCAGTCGGAACTACAATTAGCAAAAAAATGAATGTCATACACCACAGAAGAATTTCTACTGGAAGATTTCTTGGTTTTATTGACTTTGTTGCAATTGGAACAATGGCCACATGGAAAACAGCCAGTAAGAATACCTCCTGTTAATGTGGTTTATATATGGTGTTCTGTTCCGGAGTCATGTGCATGTTTATAATGGTTGAAACAACCACTTAAATTCCTACCCTTCCTAAAGGAGAACAGACATCTTTCAGGGATGATATTGGATACCTCAAGATCATATTGTAAAATGTTCCAATGCCTGTGTACACTCTGTGTTAATGTGTCAGAATTCCAACCATAAGTTGTGATAAACCTAATGGGTTGTGATGCCCTATGGTCATGCTCCTTATAGTGTAACAATTCCTCCCTCTTAAGTTTATTGACCTTGTTACTGGCATCAAAGACATGTCCCATTTTGTAACCTCTACATTTAAATCTGTTTGTTCACAATAAGAGGCCTCATCAGAACATATCCTCTTCATCCTAATAAATTGAGATTTGGGTATGTTCCTGGCAATATGTGGTGGGTGTTAGCTGGAGGCATGCAAAATAGTGTTGTATTCAGGATGTTTTCTAAATACCTTGGTATCCAAAGTGTGATCAGGCATTCTGTTGATCAATACATCTAAAAAGGTCATAGTATGGATATCATAATGTGCTGTGAACTGTAAACCCCATTCATTATTATTTAAATAGACAAAAAAATCTAATAGTTCATCAACTCCACCCTTCCACACCAACCAACAATCATCCAAATAATGCCTCCGTATATCCATAAGATGTAGATAGATATTATTACGGCTATCATAAATGAGATCACATTCAACATAAGCCATAAATACATCAGCATATATGGGGGCAAATGAGGACCCCATTGCTGTACCTTTTATCTGCTGGTAACAAGTGTTTTGATAAAAGAAAACATTATCATTCAAGACATGTTCAGCCAGACCAATCAAAAATTCATTATACTCCATGGGATATAATCCTGCTACCTCAAGCCAATATGCTAAAGCTTCCAAACCACCACGGTGGGCAATATTGGTGTACAGAGCACTCACATCAAGAGTAACCATAAGCCAATCTGGTTCAAGCTGCATTTCAGAAATGATTTGTAGAAAATTGGTCGTATCACGTAATCGTGATCGTATATGAGATAATAGTGGTTTGATTTGTTTGGTATGATAGAGAGATAAGGGTTCAGTAATAAAACCCTTACCAGACACAATCGGTCTACCTGGAGGGTTAACTGGATCTTTGTGTATTTTAGGCAGGAAATAAATATATTGATTCATGGGATCCTGAATCATGAGTTGGTGCATCACATCACTATTGATAATGGCTGTATCTCTGGCATTTCCCAAGAAATCATCAATTGCTTTTTTAAACCTAAGAGTAGGATTAATAGACATTTCAAAATAGTACTGTTTGTCTGAGAGTTGTCTTTTAGCTTCTTTGTCATAATCTGACCAGTTGAGCACAGCAACTGCTCCTCCTTTATCAGCTGTTATAATGACAATGTCATGGTTATTCTGTAGATCTTCAATAGCTAATTGTTCCACTCGTGTGATATTATTTGATCTGGGTCGTGAGTTTGTACCTTGAAAGTGTAAATCTTTGAGAATGTTATTTTGGAACTGCTGGACCACCGGATGCAAAGGAGGCAAGAACTGTGATTTGTGATAAATAAATTTGAGTGCAATCATTACCTTCATTACCAACAAATAATCTTAGATTAAGCAGTCTACAAAATGACATTACATCTTGTGCTAGAGCATCTTCAGATATAAGAAAACCAGGTACAAATGTCAGGCCTTTAATAAGAACAGACAATTCAGTTGGTTAATAAATGATCAGACAGATTCAAAACATTTTCAGTATATAAAGTATTTATTTCTGCATTGCCAGTTGAAGTAGGCCCTGAATGTTTCTTATCTGACCTGTGTTTTCTACCCCCCTGCTTGTATTTACCCCTAAAGGGGCCCCTGATGGAAGCCTTTTGGGAGACGGTGAGCCTGATGCAGCCTGTGCATCATTCTCAGTACAAGATGAAAAATCATCTGTTGATGAACCTGTACCAGAACTGCAATTTTTCAATATGGATTTAGGTCTTTTTCTGTATTCTGATGAATATTTATTGTAAAACAGCAAAATAAATGACAGACCGGTTTCGGCTGGCAATTCACACACAGCCTTCTTCAGTGTGAAAAAAAATAATCCAAAAAAAATGGATTATTAAGTTAGGGGGTTTATTCCCACCAGGTCTCAATGAGCAATTTTAAGTTAACCAATCATACTCTGTCTTTTGACTATTTAAACAACAGCTTTGGATGATTTTTTTTCACACTGAAGAAGGCTGTGTGTGAATTGCCAGCCAAAACCGGTCTGTCATTTATTTTGCTGTTTTGCAAGAATTCTACTTCACATGGATGGGAAACCTGTTCAAGAGAAGGGGTAATCTCTGCAACATATACCTGCCCTTCTAACATTTCCTATTTATGTTGCCCTAGATCAGGTAACTCTGATGCTATTTGTTTTGCAGATGTACAATAGGTCCATTAGATTAGGGTCAGAAGATGCTTTGTAGGCCAGGCATAGATTACCTCTCAGAAATCTGTAGTAGACCATATACAGGGATGAGGCATTAAAGTGGTCCATCAAGGACACATTGTTTAGGCCATCTATTCTTTTTGTGAAGAACCCCTGTGTGTGCTCCAGTTATTGCATATATGCCTGGTCTGGTACATACCAAAGGGGGTGTTGTATTCAATGATTGGTTGGATAATTGTCGAGTACACTGGAACAATGGCATCCTTGGACCTATATGCAATATCATTGAATCCACGAATTCCCTACTTCCACAGACATATGATATCAAAAGGCCAGGTTGCTGTCTATATGTGTTCCGAAGTCACTGATAATTGGGTCTACGCTTAGGAGTATATAATCAATTAGATAGTTTCAAGGGATAGTCATTCTCCCAAAGAATGCTATTATACATTTCTTGGCATTAAGTTCTGGACTGTGGCTCTTGGTATCACTGGGGGAGTCTGTGATAGCATCTGGTTTGTAATTGTTTGCAATCCTTGTCAGCCAGATGCCCTTGATGTTTGCCTTGACTTCAGAGAAACAGTTACCAAAAAGAAGCAGCACAGATCCTTGAGGGACTCTGCTAATGACTGGCCTATTTGTGGAAGCAGACTTACCTATCCAAAAATGTTTGGATTCTTTCTGTGAACTATCTGGCTATACACCAGGTGATGTAAGGATTCATACCTAATTTTATGAGTTTATCTACAATGTCCAAGTGGAGTATTGTGTCAATTGCTTTGTCTAGGTCAGAGTAGGTAGTATACACCATTTTGCTCTCATATATTGCTTTGATGACCTTCTTAAAGAAGTCTACCAGGTTGAGTAGTCATAACCTGCCCTTGATAAAACCAAACTGTGTTGGATCCAGTGTCTGAAGGTCTCCTAAGTCATTGTTCATCATTTCCATGATGTCTTTCATAGCTTTGCTTATAAGACTAGTCAGACTTTTGGATCTGAAGTTACCTGGGTCCATAGACGGCCTGGCCGTGTGCAGAGGGATGCCAGTTATAGTCCTCTATTCACTTGGCAAGAAGTCTGCCTGAGGCTGTGGTTATATAGTGATTCTAGTGGTGCTTTTTTGTTCATGTTATTAAGAAAGCATCCTAAGATATTGTTGGAGCCCATTGATGTAGTGTTTTTGAACTTGGAAAGTGCATTGAGGACCAGCTCCATAGTGAAATGTTGGGGGAGTTATGGTTGAGGGTTTTTCCTAAGGGGTATCTGGAGGAGGATGGAGATAACATTTGAGCTAATTTGTTGGCCAGTAGATTTGCTATATCTAATGGCTCCATATAGGTGGCTCCATTTACAATTATTTCAGCACATTGTTGTTTATTGCCTTTGAGCCTGTGGATATAGCTGAAGAATGCCTTGTGATTGTCTATGGTCTGGGAGTCTAAATTTTCCTCAGCTTTGGCTTTGGCACCACTAGAGCTTTTCCATGGCTGCTGTTCAAATATATTTTGATTTAAAAAGGCCTCACGTTGCACTTGTTTGGGTCATTCATTAGAAGATATAGTACCTAAACTAATTAATGCTAAGGTGCTTTCCAGGACAGATGCTTTCAGTGGATTTTTAGCAAATAACCTTACAGAAAGAAAATGAAAAGTTGCAACCTTCATTAGTTCAGTTAGAAAGTCCTCTTTTAAAGGTTTGCCATTTATATAATCTCAGCACTTGAAATCTTTCAGCATAAAATGGTTGGCTTGCTCAACAGGTTTGATTGTGTGTTGTTGTTATAGGTGACATCTGGGCATTCAGTTGAGATAAAGGAATGCATAATTCGAGGGTAAAGGCAGTGTACCAATCTAATTAACAAAAAAAAAATCTGATTTAAAGCTAAACCTAGAGAAATGCTGTTTTGAACTCTACAGCTTTTGTAATAGCAAAAGTTCTGGTGGAATCAGAGCAGATGCAAGCAAGGTCAGAGCAGCAGTCAGTTATAAAATCCATCTGGTGTGACTGAGCATAATAAATCTGAACAGTAATACATTCACTGAGAAACAGCGCAAAAAAGAAAAGTAATCATGACGATAGTAATAAAGGAGATGATGGTAATGACAGTTATTTCACAGTTTTGGTCAAGGATGGACATGGACTCTACCTACAGCTGACATCTCTGAAGTTTTGAATACAGCAAACAATTTTACTTGAACATGCACAATTTTGATATGTGACTGACTTATCTGTACTTTCTGCCTAAGTTTCTGTAGTCACAGTCCTGAATGGCTGGAGAGATCTAAACATTCCTATAAGCGCTATACAGCTCCGAGAGTATTTGTGATATAAATGATTATTAGAATGGATAAAAATCCAAATTTATATTCAGTTTGTGCATGCTGGAGTATATTGTCTGTGATCCCCTGCTTATACAGAAATAACCACACCAACATAATGCAACCAGATTTTGTTGAGAAGCCCAATGACATTTAAACATTTCCATCTTATAGTGAAGTCAACAGCCTCCAATAATTTTCATTTTTGAATTCAACAAATAGTAGCTTGATCTGGCAATGTTATATACTGATCACTTTCAATAATAGCTTGTATGGTCAGCATTAGAGGCCACAGTTTTCATTATAACAACTATATCATAATCTAGCAGCATTAACTTCTGCTCACTAACATTAACCAGAAGACCACTGGGGGCAGCATAGCTTTTTCACTGAAGAAGGCTATAGAGCCAAAACCGGTTTGAAGATATAGGCTGTTTGGCATTTATATGCCTTTTTGACATCTGTTTATTTATTTAATAAAATATTTTATGCTGCATATGCTGGCCATTGGCAGCATAGCCAAGCCACTCACCTCAGTATAATCAACCTACCATGACACAGCAGCATTAAAATACCAGTCACCAATACCAACCAGAACCCCACCACCCCAAGGAGTAGTGTAACTCATCACTCACTCCCACCTTTAAATCAAGAGGGAAGGGGAAAGGAAGGGCTTGCCTTTATCCACAGAAGGGGGCGTCCCTTCCTCCACCCATCAGGCTACCTAAAGGGCAAACTATTTTCCCTTACTTCTCTGAACTCTGTGTACTACTCCTATTACCACACAAACCTAACAGAAAGATGTCCTACGTCCACCAAGACGTGGTGAAATGTGCACTGAATTACTCAGTTTAACTCAAAATCTACTGCCAATCATTAGTGGACCGGAGTTTTGCTGTGGCGACCCCTAACCGGGCAAAGCAGAAAGACACAACAACAACTCTCACATTGTTACCCCCCCCATCCTTCCTACACCATAACAGAACCCTGTTATGAAAACCCAGTATTCAAACCCAGTCTAAAATAATGCTGCTCTTGCCACCCTGTGCTTCACAATTACTAACCACTCCATGACCTTAGACTAGATTCAAACTTCCAAATAATCCATTTAAACTCTTGACCAATATAATATTACCCCTAAAATCTCTAACATTTTCAGCCTGATCCATAATAGCTTGCCCAAAAGCCATAACTTAACCATTTCTTCAAAGCTATAACACCAGCCAAATAGCTGTGCCACCTGCATCCACACCCCAAGTGACATGCTCTCTAACTCCCGTGTTTGCTTCTGTGTCCTTCCAACTCATGCTTATGTCCATGAATCAAGAATCAGTGATGAACCATCCTGCCTTGCCCACAGCCTGGCTAATCTTTTTCCATATTGCAAGAGAGAACTACAGCAATTAACCACACTAGTAACTGCTGTCTCAACCATCCCCCATCTCTATCTCTACAACCCCTTACTTGCCCTTTAAATATACCCTTGATTAAATTATTCTGCAACTTCATCAGCTGGCCTACACACCCTGTGTAAATGTAATACTTTTCCACCCCATCTTCTGTGTTCCAAGATCCTCCTAAACATATCCACTGAATGACCAGCCCACCAACACACTTCTGTGAACTAATTTATCCCAGACCAACACTTGTACATTTACTGAGATGCCTCCCTTTTACTAGACATATCTTAGTGCTGTTCTTCCTATAAGCCTGCTCTGCCAAGATTAGCATCTCAGAGGTATATAAAACTCCCTCTCCTGACTCTTCAATGATCTTATAGCTGAAAAACCAGCATGTGATGTCCAGCCAACATATCTTACCTGAAAGGTCAATACTGCCACAATAATTGTCATCACGATTATCCTGTTAAATGCCGTGTGACACCCTGGACCCTTGCATAATCTTATGCCCCCCCCCCAAAGTTTACTACTGCTTAGTGACAGTCCTGCATAGTACCCTAGCCACAGCACTCAGGGCTAAATGCACATTGAGCATTCAAAATGTGTCACCTGCCTCCCCAGGCATAATAACTACCCAGTCACTTTCAAATAATCCTTGACCTAAAAAGTAGGAAACTCCTTCACAAAAAAAAACACCTGTAACACTGCACTCAAAACTTAACCATTCTCCACTCCTCCTGGTTACTACACCAAGCCACCCATTGCAACAGTCAATGTTCCCAATCTGTTTTGCCACCACTAGCCACAACACTACCCCTGAAGCCATATCCCCAAGTCTATGAAATCAAACACCATGAACTGCAATTGAAAATTCTCCCAGTCGCAAAATTCTTGCTCTCTTGCAAATGAATTAATCCTAAGTTTTTATAAACAATTTTGTCACCAACTTTAAATTAACTTTTAACTTACTCAGTGATATAGTCAACCTCCCCTACAACCAAACTGAACCACAAATAACCTTATCATGCCTTAACTCCCATTGTCAGGCAATGCAACTAGCCCATCAGGCATCATTACTATTAAAATGCTATTTTCTATACAGCAGGCCACTTCGTGGTCACTGTGCTACCATTCCATACCATTAAATTGCTGGTGGAGCAACTATTTAGCACCTTGCATGGCTTACACAGTAATTGCCAGCCAGAGCACTTCTTCAACTCTACACACAGACAGAAAACACTTGCTCCTATTCTTAGTTTTGTTGCGGCCCTCTCTGTAAATCCAGAAATCATGTAATGCAGCCCCGCTGCCTGAATTAAGAACACCAACTCTGCCACGACCAATGATGGGCTGCGCTAAACTTGGCAACATGATGCATGTCCTCATTGAGCAAAATCCTCCCATCCAAGGTTTACCAACAAAGGCTCAACCAGCTGTTGGCAGTATAGAAAAATGTCCAACCCCCCCCCCACACACACACACACACGCACACTAACTTCACTACCACTGGCCAGAAACCTCAAACAGCTACCTGCATCTTACCAAGGCTCACAATCTCTCACAAGTCACCCCTGCCTTTCTTTTCATCGACCAAAACCCTAAGTTGTAGTCCAAGCAATCCCAACCCCTTGAACACATGCCTAGACTTCCCCTGTCTAAATGTATCCTTTACATTTAAAGTGGTAGAAGGCTATACTACTACTACACATAATACCCTATCCCTAATCCTAGCCATCAAATTCTTACCAACAGGAGCTGCTGGCTCAACATTCCTTTGTACCTGTATGAACACAAATACCTGACCAAATTCCCTACCTAATATCTTCCTTCAGTGCTAAGCAATTACTTTATGTAATAAATATACTCCTCTCTTGTACAAAATGGTTGGCTCCCATGGGTAATACTCCTACAACCTGACTCACTGCTGTGAAGACCTGGGCTAGCTGTAATCTAGCCTGAGATTCAAACCTACTGCTCCAGTCACAAAAATCAAAAGCATTACATTGCATACAGTGCAGATCATTACTGAAACTTATATTCAAGCCAAAACCTCACCATATTCGGGTGTTCTCTTCAGTCTACCTTCCCTTTTCTTTCCACTTTTGCTGTGCCCATTGCTGGAAAATTATGTCTGCTTAAGCCACAATTTCCTTCTTTTACTGCTCCCATTTCTCATTGGTAGCCATCCCTCACAAAACAATACATACAGAAAAAAAATACCATTAGGAGAGCCACCACTTTTGCTGCCATCCCATAAATTCCCAAGTTCCCTTTTCATCTTCCCCTATTTGTTCCACTCCCCCAATGGGGACTGTGATGTGTTCCAACCATTCCATAACTTTCATCTGAATATTGGCATTCTTTATTAACTATTTTTTAATATATATAATAATATACATATAGACCTACCTACATAAATACAACCATATCTACATATACCTATATGTCCCCATGCCCACATACATACCCATCTCACCACTTAAACTTAGATACCTACATATCCCATATACCTGCCAACATATACATGCTCAAAGCCATTGTAAACATGTATATGTATCTAAATATATATAAATATCTATACACACAATACACAAGTATCTGTATATGTGCATGCATCCCTAATCCCGTCTACCTTTCCTATATTTACATGTGTGCCTACTCCCACACCTCACAAACATGCCTCCAAGTAAACCCATATTCATAGACATCCTAATCCCCCTAGGTCCCTTGCAATATGCCCGTATATCTATGCCTCCCTACTTCTTTCTGAACAAAGCCATGAGATGTGTAGGGTAGTGTCTTCTCACGGTTCCTTACAGCAAATTACCTCAAGGTGCAGTTTCCTAAACAATAAGTAGTATAAAACTGCAATGCTGACATTGCTGCATAACTGAATACTGCAATTTACTACTGAATCTGTTTTTATATACATATACATTATTTATCTATCTACCTCTCTCTCTCTCTCTCTCTCTATATATATATATATATATATATATATATATATATATGGGTTTATATCACGTTGTCGAAAACATAATTGAGAGACTCACTGTTTATCGAACTCAGTTTAGCAAAAGCTCAGTTAAGTGAATGACTGTTTCAGCTAAAATTTTCCAAGGGGAAAAAACTAGTAACCCAGCTACCGACCGTAATAAACACAACAAAATTTAAAACTAAGCAAAGTGTGTGTGTGGGGGGGGGGGTTTGCCGCCACCCCCCCCCTAACTAAATATACCAACTCTGGATTGCACTACAGTGGGGAAAAGGGCAAACTCCTGATTATGATCAGACACAACCTTTCCCTTGGAAAAGTTTCACTGAAATGATCATTCACTTAATTGAGTTTTAGCTAAATTGAGTTTGATAAGTAGTGATTCTCTAAATTAAGCTTTTGACAAAGTGATACAGACCCAGATTTATATCTATATCTATATTTATATATATATATATATATATATATATATATATATATATATATATATATACACACACACACACACACACACACACACACACACACACACACACACACACATATACATATATATATATATATATATATATATATATATATATATATATATATATATATATATATAGATATACCCCAGGATTCATGAAGCTCGGCGCAAGGCCGGCATTAGGTTTGCGCTGACCGTGCAGCATACAGATGGTGCAGTAGTGCCATATGCATATTAATGAAGATGCGCTGCCGCCACAGCCACGTGCATAGGAAACGAGCATGAGTCCATGGGGCGTGTCGAAGTGCCGCACGGAGGCGTGGAAATGTCGGCTTTTAATGTGCAACCTAAAATGCCGAATATTACAGTCGGCCTCCAATAGTAATCACATCTGTCAGTGCCCATGGATACTGAAACGTATGCAAAGCATGCCAGACAGTTCTTGCGAACACAAAATTAAGAAGCAAACACAAATGCACGTTAGCAAATATGGAGTCTCCATCCCTCGAACAAATGACATTTAAAACCGTGTGCTCGTATTCTAATGCAGTGTTAATAGTTATACCAAGTGGAAGTGAAACACATCATGTTAACATGCCACCAATAGCTAAGTTTAGTCCAATGGTCAGGGTTACCACCTGTTCCCACATTGTGAGGGACAGTACACAGCTGGGCAGTTGTGTCCGTACCAAAACCATTATAAGTGTAAAATATTCTGCGAACGTATGACATAATTATGTCCCACATCGCATGTAATAGTAACATGCAATTGTTATTTCTGTATGTAACATGCCACATGTTACAAGAAATAGAATAAGCAAGTAAACGAAACAGGAGCATATAAACTGCTAAAACAATAAGCTAACATGTAGGCATAAAACAAAAGTATTATCCATTGTACTGACCGGGGTATGTGTTGTCCTGTAGAATCTGATTTGTGTCCGGAATATATCCCATCCTGGCCATATGAAAAGCTGGCAACCCTACCAATGGTCAGAGCATTTGGGCAAAATCCGCCCATATGCGGTCCAAGCCGCTCTTGTCAGGACATGTCAAAGTTGAACGGGTATTACCCGGGTGCACCTACCATGTCATGAAAGATAAGTATTTGCGTGTACCTATGTGCGTGATGTACAGCATGTGGAAGGTGAAAAATGCCAGGGTAGTCCTCACAACCATACAAGTACCTGACATATGTAGTGTATGCAATGTGTTCCCTTGACCATGCCATGGGCCATCAACCAAAGAAGGGATGGATGGAGTGTTTGGAATATGTGTGTGTGGGGGGTGGGTAATGATATAATCCACAAAGGCGAGACTGTGTTGGATGCACAATACGTGAACTGGAGGTGTATGAGGGAGCAGCGGGTGAATCAGAAAGAAACACAAAGAACAAACATACACATCCGCAATACAACCTGACAGGCCATACTGTAGAACTCAATCACACAAACATATGAATATTAAAATGTGCGATGCACATGTACAGAAACGACACTGGCACATACCCACAGAATGGTCTGGATGGAACTGAGCCATCCAACTGCAACACACCTGGATGTATAACTGAATACCTATCATCCCCTCTACAGCACACAACCTGCCCCCATTCATCAACGTCCACCAAATCCAGCCATACATGGGCTACAAGCTTGGCGCAGCCATATCTACACATACTGACCACTACTCATATGTAGTAGGCAGTGTCACCCTAGGCAGTGTCAGGATTGCAAACTATGTATCCCTTGCATGTAAAACCCCATCACATTTTCGTAAGTCCAAAAAAATCGAAGGTCATTTGCTTGTTCAATTTTTGGATATCCTTCATGGGATAAGTATCTTGAGTAAACATCAGACTTGGTATCACAACATGATGTCCAGTCCTGTAGACATCTGGACACAAGTTGTATGTGCAGTAGTGGTTCACGAGACTGCTCAGCTTCCTGCCTATCATGCAGAACCTACTACCCGGGATTAAACACCTGCCCATGATGCGCATCTCCCCACATGAATTATCAAGAGAATATACTGTACACAGTCGCATAGTGGCACTTGGAAATAGGGTGATTAAGGCGCTGACATAAGCAGGGTACCTCCTGCTCCACTTTGTGAGGGACAGTCCCTGTTTGGGTAGGTGTGTCCTGACCAAGAATGATACAATGGCTAATGTCCTGTGATTGTAGGAAATAACTATGTACCATATTTCATGTAACAGTTGCCTAAAACAACTAATAGGCAAGTAAAGTGCTACAGGAATAGGTTCCCATCTAGGAAAATAATGAATGTTCTAAACCCTGTACTGACCGTGGGTATGTGTTGGCCTAAACAATCTGGTGTGTCCAGAATACATCCCATCCTGGACATATAAAAATGTGGCAACCCTACCAATGGTCGGAGAATTCGCGCAATAACTGGCCAGCCTCTTACTCACTCATAAAACCAGTGACCTTTGGAGGAAAGGTGTTGAATGACACTTGAATGACTAATGACAATAATTAAGAGTAATAGATGCTTTTAACTGCAGAAAATAAGTATTAGTACATATGGCTCTGAATCTGTCAACACGTTTCAAGTTAATAGTACTAATATTGTAGAAGTGTCTGTGATTGTCCCTGATTTGTCATTGCCTTGTCCCTGTTGAAATTAGTCCCTGAGTGTAACAGAGGTCCGTACACATATGTACACCAACCAACTGTCACATTTGTTGACAGTACTATTGAATACCTGTAGTGAAGTCATAAGTGATGTCCAGAATAATATCCATCGGATATAGGGAGGTAAAGGCAGCGGGGATGTGTGGTGTACATTCAACTGTACAGGAAATGTAAATAGGTATGTAGGTGTATATACAGACAGATATATATATATATATATATATATATATATATATATATATATATATATATATATAAATGAATTAAATGGTCAAAATAAAGCATTCATAATGAATGTGAAGGGAACCACCAGTGGAGACACACCCCACCATGTATTATGAAGTGGAACCACCCCCACCATATATTATGTAGTGCCAACATAATAATCTGGTCAGAGGTGCCCAAACCCCTGCGTCTGTAAACACAGGTAGAATGTTAAAACTGGGACCAACTCTGTCCATGTGCTACATCTGACATGAACACCCTGACAATCAAACACATGTATGTGCCAGGACTATAAGCATCGGAGTTCTGAATATCCTTGGAGTGAGTAAACATGCAGCACGGGTCCAGAGCAGTAGGGAATATGGAATGTCGCATGTGTAGTACTGCGGTTTTCCCAGCAGGAGAATGGATGCCTGCTGTGTAAGTGAAGTGGTGAGGCATATGTTAGGGTAGCTATGAGCCATGGGTATACATATAAATGAAGCAGAACACCAATAGTGTAGAGGTTAGAGCATCCGCCTAACGTGAAGGCATTCCCGGTTCAAGTACGACTATAGTACATATAATTTTCTTGTGTAATGAATGCCTCTGTGCTGTAAAGCCAACATTTAAACATGTAAAGGTGAATGTGTGTTTCACATGGGGCCGTTAACCGGATTCCTTCAGTCAAAGTGGTACTGTCATAATGAATAAGGCACATGTAAGCACAAAGAAGTGGCAGTAAACATATGTAACTCACAATAAGGATATGCAAGTGCGCCTGCGCGTGTGTAAGCAGCTTCCAGCATAGCAAATGTATGTTGTTATGTACAGATGTAACTTATATATATATATATATATATATATATATATATATATATATATATATATATGTATATATATATATATATATATATATATATATATATATATATATATATATATATATATATATATATATATATATATATATATATATATATATATATATATATATATATATATATATATATATATATATATATATATATATATTTATTTATATACACACACACACACACACACACACACACACACACACACACACACACACATACACACACACATACATATATATATATATATATATATATATATATGTGTGTGTGTGTGTGTGTGTGTGTGTGTGTGTGTGTGTGTGTGTGTGTGTGTAGATATATATCCACAGACATAAAATAAAGAAATATATAAAAATATGGTACTTATGTATTATTGCAACCAGAGCGATATGCGCATACCTCCACAAATTCAAGTACATGAAACACTTTCAACTGTTATTCTACTTCCTTACAATGACCCAAAAACTTCACATTACTTTTAGGAATAGGGACAATTTGAGAAACCCTCTTCCTGTCTTGTGTGTATTGAAGATGCACGCTTGAGTTATAATGGCTGATGTCATCCTATTGGTTGGGTTCTTAAGTGTGTCTAATATGAGTTCATACAAGTGTCTAATATCACAGTTTGGATGGTGAATTTAATACATTTTTAGATGCTGTTTCTCTCACCAGTATATATGCACCCACTGCAGGATTTTGATTGTTGGGGGAAGCGGCTGCATGAAAACTCGAACTAAATTGTTTCCCCAAACAGCAAAGTGAGATGAACAGGCAATTACTGATATCCTTGTCCAGAAGAAATGTCAACTATGAGTAATGATAGGGCAGACCTGATTACAATTCAAAATGTTATTCTAATTCCTTATAACTGCCCAAAAACTTTATATTACTTTTAGGAACAGGAACAATTTGTATGTAAAGTTATTGGGCAGTTCTAAGGGATTAGAATAACAGTTGTCTATGTTTTTCTTCTCAGCATTCCTTCCTCCTAGTTAAACTACTCTTTTCCTCAGTAAGACAGCAGTCCTGCCAATTGAAGCATGCATGTGTAATGCACGCAAAACAGGAAGAAGACTTGATGATTGTTTCATTTCCTGAATGTAAGCCAAACTGATTTCTCATCAGTAAGGACGTAAAATAGCACCTTACGGTGTTTCCCGCACTGATTTCCATTGCAGCCTGTGAATTTTGCAACCGCAAAAATCTGGTTGCTATAATACGTAAGTACCAAAAAAATATATACATATATATATATATATATATATATATATATATATATATATATATATATATGTATATATATATATATATATATATATATATATATATATATATATATATATATATATATACATACTGTAAGAATGAATGCCAAAAGAATAAAGCATACACAAGGGTTGTGAAGGGAATCTAGATCGACTAAGGTATTATATAGTGCTTGCAGCATATGTCAGATAAAGCTGCACAAGAGGGAGTAGAGCATCACCATTCACACCAGAGGCAGGGTTATACCAGTGGCCATAATATCGTTGAACTGCTACGTCAACATTACAGACAGATGGAATGTAGTTCATGTTGTGACCACCTACACTTGTAACCCGCAAATGGCCATAATCCATAACACCAGGAAAGGCACGTATGTGCAAATATAAATGGCGGGAGACCCTGTGAATACACGAGGCAGTACAAAATGTGTGTAGGGCCCCAAACACTCTGGAGAGGGCAATGTGTAAAGGTGTGTCATGGCTGCGATATCAGGTGGATAATGGCTGTTATTCGTGGAAACTCAACACAGGTGGGGTGGAGAA